>NW_024387484.1:56522-95114 GCF_900408965.1 Simochromis diagramma | reverse complement strand
CGTCGAGGGATGGGAGACTGTGCCTCACTGCCCTCGCCTTCTTCTAGAAAGCCGTCTTCAACCGAGTCGAGAGAGCCGGGAACTTGTGAGGTGTGCATGTCCTGGTGAGCCTCCACCTTTTATAGGTGGGTGCAGCCTCGACTGTACAGAGACAGACCAGACCAGCTGCACCACACAGACACTTCAGACCTGATCTGAGGACAAAAACACACACACACACACACACACACAAACACACACACACACATCTTACCATTAAAAAAATAGGGTTCCTTTACAATGTCAGAAGGAGGAAGGCACTAAGGCACCGCCTTCCGCCCCTCGACGCCCTCGCGGTGCCCCCTCCTTCTGACAGGAACTTCCTACAGACCAGGTATGAAGGATGCCTGAGTGGACATACAAAACTCACAAGTTCCTGGCTCTCACGGCTCCTCTGCAGAGGGTTAATCGACGAAGGAGGGGCATCGCGAGGGGCGTCGGGGGACGGGGGACTGTGCCTCACTGCCCTCCCCTTCTCCAAGAAACCCGTCTTCAACCGAGTCGAGAGAGCCGGGAACTTGTGAGGTGTGCATGTCCTGGTGAGCCTCCACCTTTTATAGGTGGGTGCAGCCTCGACTGTACAGAGACAGACCAGACCAGCTGCACCACACAGACACTTCAAACCTAATCTGAGGACAAAAAACACATACACACACACACACACACACACACACACACACATCTTACCATTAAAAAAATAGGGTTCCTTTACAATGTCAGAAGGAGGAAGGCACTAAGGCACCGCCTTCCGCCCCTCGACGCCCTCGCGGTGACCCCTCCTTCTGACAGGAACTTCCTACAGACCAGGTATGAAGGATGCCTGAGTGACCATACAAAACTCACAAGTTCCTGGCTCTCACGGCTCCTTTGCAGAGGGTTAATCGAAGAAGGAGGGGCATCGCGAGGGGCGTCGGGGGACGGGGGACTGTGCCTCACTGCCCTCCCCTTCTCCAAGAAACCCGTCTTCAACCGAGTCGAGAGAGCCGGGAACTTGTGAGGTGTGCATGTCCTGGTGAGCCTCCACCTTTTATAGGTGGGTGCAGCCTCGACTGTACAGAGACAGACCAGACCAGCTGCACCACACAGACACTTCAGACCTGATCTGAGGACAAAAAACACATACACATACACACACACACACACACACACATCTTACCATTAAAAAAAAATAGGGTTCCTTTACAATGTCAGAAGGAGGAAGGCACTAAGGCACCGCCTTCCGCCCCTCGACGCCCTCGCGGTGCCCCCTCCTTCTGACAGGAACTTCCTACTGACCAGGTATGAAGGATGCCTGAGTGGACATACAAAACTCACAAGTTCCTGGCTCTCACGGCTCCTCTGCAGAGGGTTAGTCGAAGACGGAGGGGCATCGCGAGGGGCGTCGGGGGACGGGGGACTGTGCCTCACTGCCCTCCCCTTCTCCAAGAAACCCGTCTTCAACCGAGTCGAGAGAGCCGGGAACTTGTGAGGTGTGCATGTCCTGGTGAGCCTCCACCTTTTATAGGTGGGTGCAGCCTCGACTGTACAGAGACAGACCAGACCAGCTGCACCACACAGACACTTCAGACCTGATCTGAGGACAAAAAACACACACACACACACACACACACACACACACACACACATCTTACCATTAAAAAAATAGGGTTCCTTTACAATGTCAGAAGGAGGAAGGCACTAAGGCACCGCCTTCCGCCCCTCGACGCCCTCGCGGTGCCCCCTCCTTCTGACAGGAACTTCCTACAGACCAGGTATGAAGGATGCCTGAGTGGACATACAAAACTCACAAGTTCCTGGCTCTCACGGCTCCTCTGCAGAGGGTTAATCGAAGAAGGAGGGGCATCGCGAGGGGCGTCGGGGGACGGGGGACTGTGCCTCACTGCCCTCCCCTTCTCCAAGAAACCCGTCTTCAACCGAGTCGAGAGAGCCGGGAACTTGTGAGGTGTGCATGTCCTGGTGAGCCTCCACCTTTTATAGGTGGGTGCAGCCTCGACTGTACAGAGACAGACCAGACCAGCTGCACCACACAGACACTTCAGACCTGATCTGAGGACAAAAAAACACATACACATACACACACACACACACACACACACACATCTTACCATTAAAAAAATAGGGTTCCTTTACAATGTCAGAAGGAGGAAGGCACTAAGGCACCGCCTTCCGCCCCTCGACGCCCTCGCGGTGCCCCCTCCTTCTGACAGGAACTTCCTACAGACCAGGTATGAAGGATGCCTGAGTGGACATACAAAACTCACAAGTTCCTGGCTCTCACGGCTCCTCTGCAGAGGGTTAATCGACGAAGGAGGGGCATCGCGAGGGGCGTCGGGGGACGGGGGACTGTGCCTCACTGCCCTCCCCTTCTCCAAGAAACCCGTCTTCAACCGAGTCGAGAGAGCCGGGAACTTGTGAGGTGTGCATGTCCTGGTGAGCCTCCACCTTTTATAGGTGGGTGCAGCCTCGACTGTACAGAGACAGACCAGACCAGCTGCACCACACAGACACTTCAGACCTGATCTGAGGACAAAAAACACACACACACACACACACACACACACACATCTTACCATTAAAATAATAGGGTTCCTTTACAATGTCAGAAGGAGGAAGGCACTAAGGCACCGCCTTCCGCCCCTCGACGCCCTCGCGGTGCCCCCTCCTTCTGACAGGAACTTCCTACAGACCAGGTATGAAGGATGCCTGAGTGGACATACAAAACTCACAAGTTCCTGGCTCTCACGGCTCCTCTGCAGAGGGTTAATCGAAGAAGGAGGGGCATCGCGAGGGGCGTCGGGGGACGGGGGACTGTGCCTCACTGCCCTCCCCTTCTCCAAGAAACCCGTCTTCAACCGAGTCGAGAGAGCCGGGAACTTGTGAGGTGTGCATGTCCTGGTGAGCCTCCACCTTTTATAGGTGGGTGCAGCCTCGACTGTACAGAGACAGACCAGACCAGCTGCACCACACAGACACTTCAGACCTGATCTGAGGACAAAAAACACACACACACACACACACACACACACACACACACACATCTTACCATTAAAAAAATAGGGTTCCTTTACAATGTCAGAAGGAGGAAGGCACTAAGGCACCGCCTTCCGCCCCTCGACGCCCTCGCGGTGCCCCCTCCTTCTGACAGGAACTTCCTACAGACCAGGTATGAAGGATGCCTGAGTGGACATACAAAACTCACAAGTTCCTGGCTCTCACGGCTCCTCTGCAGAGGGTTAGTCGAAGACGGAGGGGCATCGCGAGGGGCGTCGGGGGACGGGGGACTGTGCCTCACTGCCCTCCCCTTCTCCAAGAAACCCGTCTTCAACCGAGTCGAGAGAGCCGGGAACTTGTGAGGTGTGCATGTCCTGGTGAGCCTCCACCTTTTATAGGTGGGTGCAGCCTCGACTGTACAGAGACAGACCAGACCAGCTGCACCACACAGACACTTCAGACCTGATCTGAGGACAAAAAACACATACACATACACACACACACACACACACATACACCTTACCATTAAAAAAAATAGGGTTCCTTTACAATGTCAGAAGGAGGAAGGCACTAAGGCACCGCCTTCCGCCCCTCGACGCCCTCGCGGTGCCCCCTCCTTCTGACAGGAACTTCCTACTGACCAGGTATGAAGGATGCCTGAGTGGACATACAAAACTCACAAGTTCCTGGCTCTCACGGCTCCTCTGCAGAGGGTTAGTCGAAGACGGAGGGGCATCGCGAGGGGCGTCGGGGGACGGGGGACTGTGCCTCACTGCCCTCCCCTTCTCCAAGAAACCCGTCTTCAACCGAGTCGAGAGAGCCGGGAACTTGTGAGGTGTGCATGTCCTGGTGAGCCTCCACCTTTTATAGGTGGGTGCAGCCTCGACTGTACAGAGACAGACCAGACCAGCTGCACCACACAGACACTTCAGACCTGATCTGAGGACAAAAAACACATACACATACACACACACACACACACATCTTACCATTAAAAAAATAGGGTTCCTTTACAATGTCAGAAGGAGGAAGGCACTAAGGCACCGCCTTCCGCCCCTCGACGCCCTCGCAGTGCCCCCTCCTTCTGACAGGAACTTCCTACAGACCAGGTATGAAGGATGCCTGAGTGGACATACAAAACTCACAAGTTCCTGGCTCTCACGGCTCCTCTGCAGAGGGTTAATCGACGAAGGAGGGGCATCGCGAGGGGCGTCGGGGGACGGGGGACTGTGCCTCACTGCCCTCCCCTTCTCCAAGAAACCCGTCTTCAACCGAGTCGAGAGAGCCGGGAACTTGTGAGGTGTGCATGTCCTGGTGAGCCTCCACCTTTTATAGGTGGGTGCAGCCTCGACTGTACAGAGACAGACCAGACCAGCTGCACCACACAGACACTTCAGACCTGATCTGAGGACAAAAAACACATACACATACACACACACACACACACACACACACACACACCTTACCATTAAAAAAATAGGGTTCCTTTACAATGTCAGAAGGAGGAAGGCACTAAGGCACCGCCTTCCGCCCCTCGACGCCCTCGCGGTGCCCCCTCCTTCTGACAGGAACTTCCTACAGACCAGGTATGAAGGATGCCTGAGTGGACATACAAAACTCACAAGTTCCTGGCTCTCACGGCTCCTCTGCAGAGGGTTAATCGAAGAAGGAGGGGCATCGCGAGGGGCGTCGGGGGACGGGGGACTGTGCCTCACTGCCCTCCCCTTCTCCAAGAAACCCGTCTTCAACCGAGTCGAGAGAGCCGGGAACTTGTGAGGTGTGCATGTCCTGGTGAGCCTCCACCTTTTATAGGTGGGTGCAGCCTCGACTGTACAGAGACAGACCAGACCAGCTGCACCACACAGACACTTCAGACCTGATCTGAGGACAAAAAACACATACACACACACACACACACACACACACACACATCTTACCATTAAAAAAATAGGGTTCCTTTACAATGTCAGAAGGAGGAAGGCACTAAGGCACCGCCTTCCGCCCCTCGACGCCCTCGCGGTGCCCCCTCCTTCTGACAGGAACTTCCTACAGACCAGGTATGAAGGATGCCTGAGTGGACATACAAAACTCACAAGTTCCTGGCTCTCACGGCTCCTCTGCAGAGGGTTAATCGACGAAGGAGGGGCATCGCGAGGGGCGTCGGGGGACGGGGGACTGTGCCTCACTGCCCTCCCCTTCTCCAAGAAACCCGTCTTCAACCGAGTCGAGAGAGCCGGGAACTTGTGAGGTGTGCATGTCCTGGTGAGCCTCCACCTTTTATAGGTGGGTGCAGCCTCGACTGTACAGAGACAGACCAGACCAGCTGCACCACACAGACACTTCAGACCTAATCTGAGGACAAAAAACACACACACACACACACACACACACACACACACACACACACACACACACCTTACCATTAAAAAAATAGGGTTCCTTTACAATGTCAGAAGGAGGAAGGCACTAAGGCACCGCCTTCCGCCCCTCGACGCCCTCGCGGTGCCCCCTCCTTCTGACAGGAACTTCCTACAGACCAGGTATGAAGGATGCCTGAGTGGACATACAAAACTCACAAGTTCCTGGCTCTCACGGCTCCTCTGCAGAGGGTTAATCGACGAAGGAGGGGCATCGCGAGGGGCGTCGGGGGACGGGGGACTGTGCCTCACTGCCCTCCCCTTCTCCAAGAAACCCGTCTTCAACCGAGTCGAGAGAGCCGGGAACTTGTGAGGTGTGCATGTCCTGGTGAGCCTCCACCTTTTATAGGTGGGTGCAGCCTCGACTGTACAGAGACAGACCAGACCAGCTGCACCACACAGACACTTCAGACCTGATCTGAGGACAAAAAAACACTTACACACACAACACACACACACACACACACACACACACACACATCTTACCATTAAAAAAAATAGGGTTCCTTTACAATGTCAGAAGGAGGAAGGCACTAAGGCACCGCCTTCCGCCCCTCGACGCCCTCGCGGTGCCCCCTCCTTCTGACAGGAACTTCCTACAGACCAGGTATGAAGGATGCCTGAGTGGACATACAAAACTCACAAGTTCCTGGCTCTCACGGCTCCTCTGCAGAGGGTTAATCGAAGAAGGAGGGGCATCGCGAGGGGCGTCGGGGGACGGGGGACTGTGCCTCACTGCCCTCCCCTTCTCCAAGAAACCCGTCTTCAACCGAGTCGAGAGAGCCGGGAACTTGTGAGGTGTGCATGTCCTGGTGAGCCTCCACCTTTTATAGGTGGGTGCAGCCTCGACTGTACAGAGACAGACCAGACCAGGTGCACCACACAGACACTTCAGACCTGATCTGAGGACAAAAAACACATGCACATACATACACACACACACACACAGACACACATCTTACCATTAAAAAAATAGGGTTCCTTTACAATGTCAGAAGGAGGAAGGCACTAAGGCACCGCCTTCCGCCCCTCGACGCCCTCGCGGTGCCCCCTCCTTCTGACAGGAACTTCCTACAGACCAGGTATGAAGGATGCCTGAGTGGACATACAAAACTCACAAGTTCCTGGCTCTCACGGCTCCTCTGCAGAGGGTTAATCGAAGAAGGAGGGCATCGCGAGGGGCGTCGGGGGACGGGGGACTGTGCCTCACTGCCCTCCCCTTCTCCAGGAAAACCGTCTTCAACCGAGTCGAGAGAGCCGGGAACTTGTGAGGTGTGCATGTCCTGGTGAGCCTCCACCTTTTATAGGTGGGTGCACGCCTCGACGTACAGAGGACAGAACCAGACCATGCTGCACCACACAGACACTTCAGACTGATCATAAGGACAAAAAACACATACACATACACAAACACAAATCGTACGACGCCCCTCGCGATGCCCCTCCTTCGTCGATTAACCCTCTGCAGAGGAGCCGTGAGAGCCAGGAACTTGTGAGTTTTGTATGTCCACTCAGGCATCCTTCATACCTGGTCTGTAGGAAGTTCCTGTCAGAAGGAGGGGTCACCGCGAGGGCGTCGAGGGGCGGAAGGCGGAGCCTTAGTGCCTTCCTCCTTCTGACATTGTAAAGGAACCCTATTTTTTTAATGGTAAGATGTGTGTGTGTGTGTGTGTGTGTGTGTGTATGTGTTTTTTGTCCTCAGATCAGGTCTGAAGTGTCTGTGTGGTGCCGCTGGTCTTGTCTGTCTCTGTACAGTCGAGGCTGCACCCACCTATAAAAGGTGGAGGCTCACCAGGACATGCACACCTCACAAGTTCCCGGCTCTCTCGACTCGGTTGAAGACGGGTTTCTTGGAGAAGGGGAGGGCAGTGAGGCACAGTCCCCCGTCCCCCGACGCCCCTCGCGATGCTCCTCCTTCGTCGATTAACCCTCTGCATAGGAGCCGTGAGAGCCAGGAACTTGTGAGTTTTGTATGTCCACTCAGGCATCCTTCATACCTGGTCTGTAGGAAGGCAGTATAATGCATCATAAAACAATATCATTCATTCACAATAAATCAGCAGCCTAATGTAATACAAATCAGTTTAACAAATGTAATAGTTATCACCTTCTTCTAATTCAGGAGAATAATGCAAACTAAAACTACATAATAATTTCACAATCATTAATCAGGGGCATAACGTGGCATAAGATAATATAATAATCTCACAGTCCCCCTTTGATCTCTTTTAAAAGAGATCACTTACACCCTAGAATCCAGGTTTGCGAGGTCCATTTCTTCTTCTTAGTCCTGAGGCCCTGTGTCCCCGTTTAACGAGTGGACCCTATTGGATGACCTCTGTGTTTGCACAGTTCAGATGCAAGAAAAACTATGATTACAACAACAATAGTAGTTACAGATGACACTCCCATCGCTCTCCAGTTCTCCCACAGCTTTATCTTGGTGCTCCAGTTTCCCCAACCTCATTTTGTTGCCACCTTGTACCTTTCAAACGTACTCAGACTAGAACCTCTGTCCAAGGAGCTTTTAACCTTTACTTTATTGCTGCAGCTATCAGTGTCTTCCAGTCGGGTGATTCTCTGCTCTTCTTTCTTCGACCTCAGGGGTTAGACCACCCTTCAGTCGTTGCACAGATCAGGGGATTATTCTGCCCCGATTTTCAAACAACGATCTGTGTATTCTGGGGTCACAGCCGTGTCCCCCTTTTTACCAAGAGCCTCTCGAACCTCGTTGGTCTGGTGTTCCTGGTTTTTTGCCAACCCCTTCATGGTTATTGCTGTGTTTATGGGATCCATCCTTTTGAGGTGACTAGCTAGAGCCCAAACTGCATGACCCTTGGCCCCAGTTGCTGTCTCGGCAGTCTCCACGCCTATCTCTGCTGCGAAGGATCCTCATATCTCCGTGACCTCGTCTGGTGTCTGTTCCTTTCTCTGTAAGACAGAAAACCAAAACACCTCTCTGCCTAGCCTTAATAATCTAATGTTGTTATTCATTGTTCCTCGAGTGATTCAAAATTGGTTTAGAATATTCAGAATGTTCAGGACTCTCTGGCCCAGGGACTTATTCTAATCATAATCTGTGTGTGTGTAAGCGTGTTTGCGTTTAGCCCTCTGCACTCAAAGTCAATACCTGCAATATATCAGTCCGGTCCATCACGCCGAACGAAGCTTATGACCTTCTAAAGACTGAGTGCCAACTCATTATGAGCACATTTGCAATGCGTATATGAAAATAAAAATAACCACTTATTTTAGTAAAAGAAATCAAAAACAAATTAACCATTTTTGCTTCTAACCTTTGTCACCTTTTTACAAAAATCATGTGTTTCTTTCAGCCTTCCGTCCTACGATTTCCTCTCCAGTGCGATACTCAGCTTCTCATGAACACAGGCATTTTATCCTCTAAACCAGGGGTCACTAACAGGCGGACCGGGGTCCGAGTCCGGACCCAGTCGCCATCCTATATGGACCCGGACCTATAGTTAACAAAACATTAAATTATATTTAATTTTGACGGGGCGATTCAATTTTAAGCGGTAACCTTACATTGTATTAGACCAGGGAACATACAAACCAATTGTGTGCGAGTTAAGCCACCCACGTGACACTACTTAGCCAATCACATCTGCGCATTCAAGGCGATCGCAACGCTGAGTGCAGACACAGACAGACAGAGGAAAGACATGGTGAGAGGTGAATGACAAGCGAGACGATTAACGATACAGTGAGACAAGACGTGAGCGGGAGTCACAAGAGGTAAAACAACTATGGCGCTTTCAAAAAAAGAGAAAAGTAGACACCGAAAATAGAACTTCAAGACTGAATGGACTGACGCATATATGTTCATTCTTCTGGCCGCAAGCAGCAAACCAGTGTGTCTCATATGTTCAGAAACCGTGGCACTGATTAAAAGTGGCAATGTCAAACGCCACTATGAGACAAAGCACAAAGCTTTTGAACAATCATACCCACCCAAGTCTGAACTCAGGTCCCAGAAAATTAGCAGTCTCAGAGCCTAATATGATCAGTCCACAAGGATCTTAACCAGTTCTTTCACCGCCCAACAAAGTGCTCATGAATGTTCCCTCAGAGTTGCTTGGATTTTAGGTCAACACAAAAAGCCCTTTGCAGATGCAGGTGTTGTCAAAGAGTGCATGAGTGCAGTAGCAGAAACATTACTTGAGGGTAAACAAAAAGAAGAGCTTCGTGACAAAATAAAGCAAATACCTATGTCAGCATCAACAGCCACAAAGAGAAGTGAATTATTAGCTCAGGATGTGCTATCCCAGCTGGAAGAAGCTATTCATAAGACACCATGTGTAGGCTTGGCTGTAGATGAGTCCACTGATGTGTCTGACAATGCTCAGCTGTTAGTTTATGTAAGGTTCTTCAACAATGATAAGAAAGAGTTCTGTGAAGACCTGCTAGGTGTAACTTCCCTTCACAGCACTACAAGAGGAGATGATATTTACCTGGCCATTAAGGAAATGTTAACAAAGCGAGGAATAGAGCCAAACCAAGTGGTTTCAATAACCACAGATGGAGCCCCTGCTATGATGGGGAGAGAGAAAGGAGCTGTAGCAAGAATGAAAGAGGACAATCCCGAGCTAATCTCTTATCATTGCATTATTCATCAGTCAGTGTTATGCTCCACCCTGTCAGACGAGTATGCTGAGGTGATGAAAACAATGATGAAAATGATAAATTTTCTCAGGGCATCTTCTTCTTGTCAGCATTACATGCTCAGGGAATTTCTCAGAGAAGTTGATGCACACGCTGATGATCTTCTGCTTCACAACAATGTGAGATGGCTTAGCAAAGGCAGAGCATTGGAGCGAATTTGGTCCATCAGAAGTGAAGTAGCAGCTTTCTTGGAAGAGCTGGAAAGTCAAAAAGCAACAAACTTTTCTCTCTTTTTAAATGATGGGAAAAACATGGATATTGTGGCCTTTTTGGTTGATATCACTTCACACCTGAATTTGAAGCTGCAGGGCAAGGACAATTCAATTTGTGAACTGATGACAGCTGTCCGCTGCTTTCAGAGGAAACTTGAAGTGTTCAAAGAAGACCTGCAAGGAGACTATGCACACTTCCCAACAGTGAAGGAACAGGTTCAGGGACAGAGAGATGTGTCCTCTTTTGTTGACTTTGTTGATAAGCTGATTGAAAACTTCAGCAAACGTTTTGATAGCTTCAGCTTTGGACAGCAGCTCACCATGTTCATAAAGAACCCATTTGCCATCACTGATGTCAGAGGGTTCTCAAAGGAAGTCAAGTGGGCAAATGCTGGGCCTCTTCAAATGCAACTAATTGATCTCCAAGCAGATGTGGCCCTGAAAGAGCAGTTTGGAAGAACTGAACCTGCCACTTTCTGGCCCCAATTGGTCTCTGAGACAGCTTTCCCAAATCTGAGGAAAGTAGCCCTGTACATCTTGACCATGTTTGGCTCCACATACAGCTGTGAGGCAGCTTTCTCCACAATGAACATAATAAAAACTAAATATCGTTCCAGGCTCACCAATGAGCACCTACACATGTGTATGAGAATGGCCCTGACACCATTCCAGCCCAGATTTAAAATCCTAGTAGAGCGAACTAAAGCTCAGTTCTCTCACTGAACAACAGAAAGTTGGGACGTGGAATATAACGGGGTGAAAGAAAGAGAAACTGTAAAATTGTTAAAATGTTTTGATGTTATCTGTTGAAAATGTATTGAGACTGTTTAGTTGAGATGTAAAATGTAAAGAAAAAGGGAAACTTTTTTTTTCTGAAATTAATCACTTTGTTTTAAGATGCACAATTTAGCCATTTTATTTATTTTCTCTAATTCATTTTAAACAGCAGCCCTATATCTAATGTAGGCCTACTGTGTGTTTCAGTGTTAACAATAAATTTTGTTGAAATGTTTTAACTTGTATTTTCATTGATTTGACAGTCTATTGTTCATACGTTCAGATATAAATTAAAAAAAAAAAAAAAAAAAGGTTGCTTCTCTATCACAATCATAACGTAAGTTAGACATCATGATGTCCCGGACCTCTGCTTGAGAAGATTTTCTCCAACTGGACCTCCTCAAATTTTAGTTTAATACCTCTGCTCTAAACGCTATTCTGTTTATTTCAATCATTAATGCTTAAACATGCAAATCATGCTTTAAACTTCTCACTGGTTCTCTAAAAAAGTCTGGGAACTTTTGGGTCATTACAAGCTTAAGTTTTACCATACCTAAATTATTAAACACACAAATAAAGTCATAGAATATTCATAAAACCATTGTTTGATGTTAAAACTCATCTTCCCCCTTTTTGACACACTCCCATGTGTCAATTCACCTGGAGCTAGAAATTAAAAGAAAAGGTTAGTGACATCATATCTCAGAAAGTATCAGAAATTCTCCTCTCGAGTATCGTTGCCCCAGTCTTGTCATCCTGTGTTAGGAAATGAAATCAGTGTAGTTATTATGTTAAATCTGTTAAACTCCTGGCTCCGCCCAGAGCCTGCATCTGCACAATTGCCTAGAAACAAAACCTGTATTAATATGAACTTCACATTTGAAACGTTGTTTTTTTTTTTTTTCGCCACTGTTTTTCCCTCACTGACCACAGCAGGGGAACCTATGTCTTGATTCAGCCATGAATCCAGCTCACCTGATTCATCACTGAGCCCAACCGTCACTGGCATCTGATAGTGCTGCACTGCATGTTTTTCCCTTGATGTCACTATTTTCAATGTGTTAAGGAGTGAATAGTGAACTTCTTTTAATGGTGTGTTTAATTAATTTGATTTAATAACTTGTGACCTTTGAGTCCCTTCCTTGCAAGAATTATGGCCAATGACGGAAATGTATGTATTACATTTAAGATTGGAAAACAATGTCAATGCCACAAACATGAGTTGTCATATACATCTGTGAGTTAATCTGCACAACCGTGTGCACATGTGCTCTGTGCATGTACACACACAAAGAATTGACCTTCGTTCCTTAAATTTGTAGCATTGCCTCTGTGCTGACTGATGGTGCTCAGTGGCTTTTGCTTCTTGCTTTTAAATCAGATGTCACTCTCAACATAAACACAAGCTACAGCAGCCAAGCAGTCTTAGCTGAGGAAACAAAGATACATTTCCTCATTTAATGTAAAATATTGTGGTGATGTTATGTTATATTAGGCAGGCAGCTGCCCAAATAACACTGTGACAATCAAAAGTACAGGGAGTGCAGAATTATTAGGCAAATGAGTATTTTGTCCACATCATCCTCTTCATGCATGTTGTCTTACTCCAAGCTGTATAGGCTCGAAAGCCTACTACCAATTAAGCATATTAGGTGATGTGCATCTCTGTAATGAGAAGGGGTGTGGTCTAATGACATCAACACCCTATATCAGGTGTGCATAATTATTAGGCAACGTCCTTCCCTTTGGCAAAATGGGTCAAAAGAAGGACTTGACAGGCTCAGAAAAGTCAAAAATAGTGAGATATCTTGCAGAGGGATGCAGCAGTCTCAAAATTGCAAAGCTTCTGAAGCGTGATCATCGAACAATCAAGCGTTTCATTCAAAATAGTCAACAGGGTCGCAAGAAGCGTGTGGAAAAACCAAGGCACAAAATAACTGCCCATGAACTGAGAAAAGTCAAGCGTGCAGCTGCCAAGATGCCACTTGCCACCAGTTTGGCCATATTTCAGAGCTGCAACATCACTGGAGTGCCCAAGAGCACAAGGTGTGCAATACTCAGAGACATGGCCAAGGTAAGAAAGGCTGAAAGACGACCACCACTGAACAAGACACACAAGCTGAAACGTCAAGACTGGGCCAAGAAATATCTCAAGACTGGTTTTTCTAAGGTTTTATGGACTGATGAAATGAGAGTGAGTCTTGATGGGCCAGATGGATGGGCCCGTGGCTGGATTGGTAAAGGGCAGAGAGCTCCAGTCCGACTCAGACACCAGCAAGGTGGAGGTGGAGTACTGGTTTGGGCTGGTATCATCAAAGATGAGCTTGTGGGGCCTTTTCGGGTTGAGGATGGAGTCAAGCTCAACTCCCAGTCCTACTGCCAGTTCCTGGAAGACACCTTCTTCAAGCAGTGGTACAGGAAGAAGTCTGCATCCTTCAAGAAAAACATGATTTTCATGCAGGACAATGCTCCATCACACGCGTCCAAGTACTCCACAGCGTGGCTGGCAAGAAAGGGTATAAAAGAAGAAAAACTAATGACATGGCCACCTTGTTCACCTGATCTGAACCCCATTGAGAACCTGTGGTCCATCATCAAATGTGAGATTTACAAGGAGGGAAAACAGTACACCTCTCTGAACAGTGTCTGGGAGGCTGTGGTTGCTGCTGCACGCAATGTTGATGGTGAACAGATCAAAACACTGACAGAATCCATGGATGGCAGGCTTTGAGTGTCCTTGCAAAGAAAGGTGGCTATATTGGTCGCTGATTTGTTTTTGTTTTGTTTTTGAATGTCAGAAATGTATATTTGTGAATGTGGAGATGTTATATTGGTGTCACTGGTAAAAATAAATAATTGAAATGGGTATATATTTGTTTTTTGTTAAGTTGCCTAATAATTATGCACAGTAATAGTCACCTGCACACACAGATATCCCCCTAAAATAGCTAAAACTAAAAACTACTTCCACAAACATTCAGCTTTGATATTAATGAGTTTTTTGGGTTCATTGAGAACATGGTTGTTGTTCAATAATAACATTATTCCTCAAAAATACAACTTGCCTAATAATTCTGCACTCCCTGTAGACATCTACCTTTTCGGAACCATGATAACAGGGTTCTTGCTGTTCGGAGTTGGCTTGGCCCTGGCTTATCAAAGATTGCAGAATCGGCTTTCCAAAACCCCACAAGGCTGCCCGCTATGATGGAAATGATGGGACGGGTCGTGACTTCTCAAAATGGGCTCATTGAACGCAACACGGATAAGATCTTGGAGAAGCTCACGGCAGTCTCTGCTCTCTGAGCACAAGATTGATAACATCTCAGAGAAGCTCTCCAACGGGAGACTGAGAGACCAGTGACGGACTGTTAGACCAACTGTGAAATTGACATGCAGTTGTTCGCACTAAAGGAAAACCACCATCATTTCATGCAGCTACCATATCGGTGTCAGCTGTGGTCTCAAGGCTGGAGCTGATACGTATGTATGTTCGGGGGGGGGGGGGGTCCAATTTCACTGCAGATGTAAACATTGCATGTGACAAATAAAAGGCTTGATTGAATAGCTTCAGACTTATGTTCAAAGAAAAGAAAAGAAGCCCTCAAACCTCTACTCTACTTTATGTGTTGATTTAATGAGCGAGTTAACTTTGTTTCTCTCTTCTCTCAAACGTCTAATCTCTCTTCCTCCTCTTCCTCTGTGTTTTATTCAGTCGTACCGTTTACAGCAGCGAGCAGGGCTTCTTCTTGACCTTGGCGGGCTGAGGGCAGAGGACGGCACGAATGGCCTCATCAAACACAGTCTTCAGACCACGCTGGGTCAAGGCTGAGCACTCCAGGTATTTGACTGCATCTATACATGCGAAGACACATATACGTTAATAAAAGAAGAGAAAGAACTACAAAGACAAAGTAAGAGAAGAAAGGTTTGCTGGTAGTGGAGAAGAATAAGTTCAACTTTCAAAGAACACTATAGTCAACTACAGCTACTATACTTTTATTGTGATGCCAGGAAATGAGGGGAATAACAAAAATTTGCAGAGGCAGTCAGGCTACAAAGTTCTCTAGCATCTTCATCTGCTAGTTTCATATCTTCACTGGTGAGGAGAGCTTCAGATCTTAAAGTGCTTTTCAAGGAAATAAAGTAAGAGTGACTGACCTATCTCCTTAGCCAGAGCTAGGCCCTGTGGATAGGTGATAGGCGCCAGCTTCTTGTCCTTCAGTTTCTCAATGGTATCCTTTTCATCCCTCAGATCCAGCTTAGTGCCAACCAGGATGATGGGCGTGGAGGGGCAGTGGTGACGGACCTCAGGGTACCACTGGCAGAATACAGAGTAAAGGAAAACTAAATAAGAGGCAAGAAAGGGGAACACGCAAAATCAAGGAACGTGTTAGAGGCAAAAAACAGAATCAAAGGTGGAGGGAGATGAAGTTCTGATGCCAGGTGTTACAGAAAGGTGGATGAAGGCATGAAAACATGAGTCATGATATGCTGTAGCTATTAAAGATGAGAGAAATACATCATCCAACTTTCACCCACAGCATCAATCATTCATTCACATCAATTATTAGACCTGTTTAGGCTTTTTCTCCATTTTGTAATCCAAGTACCTATTTTTTTTCTCTATAATAAATTACTGCTTTTGTTCCGTTTGTTCTTTTTTACATTTTGTTCCTTGGCAGCTGAGAGACAGGCCTCATAAAAAACAGCCAAAACTCACCTTAGCTCTGACGTTCTCATAGGATGCCGGGCTAACCAGGGAGAAGCAGATTAGGAAAACATCCTGGATGGAGAGACAAGGAGACAAGAATTAGAATAGCTGCTGCAGTTTTAATTAGCTGACATGTTATATAAGTTCTGTCTGTGTAACTTTATGTCCATTAGTTATTGTGTGTGCATGTGTGAGTCTGTACGGAGCGGAGCCTGTCATAATCTTCCTGTCCAGCTGTATCCCAGAGGCCCAGGTTGACCGGCTTGCTGTCCACCATCACATTAGCTGAATATTTGTCGAATCTGTGGGGAGAGTAGAGAAGGTCAGCGATCAGCCAACAAGTCATAGGCAACCTTTCATTTCATTGGTTATTCATTCATTCAACAATCTTTCAATTCACTGATTGTTTAACCAGTGAAACTCCTGTAATGGAGAAAAAAACAGGACCATACTTGAAATACCACTGTTCACAAAAACATTAACCAACAACATTACTAGTTTGACACAAAAGCCATGCTAACCATGTCTAGTAAGAGAGAATAATACATAATAAGGCAGGGCTGCCCCCGTGTGGTCTCATAGTAGAATAACAGTTTAATTTCTCAATTTTAAAAACTTGAGAAATTTCATCCAAAATGTATTCAGGCTCAAATGAAACTGATAACACAAATGTTTGCAGACACAGATGTTTTTTTTAAAGAAAAAAAGAGACTAGTGTACCAGATTAATCCTGTTTTATGGCCTGTCCGAGGTCTACCCCGCCCTTTGCCTAATGACAGCTGGGATGGGCTTCAGCCTACTTAATGACCCAGTAGTTAAAAAGATGGATGGATAGATGGATGGATTTCCTGAAATAGAAAAGTCACTGAAATAACGTAAACTGTTAAACATAGAACAACTATGACAAACAGTCAACACTATCTGAGATCCTGCTGGTGGTTAGGGAGGATATACGTGATTCTGTTTGTTGTTTAAACATATTTATAGAGTTAAGAGTTCAGATTGCTGGAAGAACAACATCTGATTGCTGTTTTTCTCCCAAAATGTAGAAACACCTGCTAACCATAACACACTCTGCTTTTCCATTAGGTCTGTGCAAATACTACTTAAGTACACTCATCCTCCTGTGCCATTAGTGATATTAACAGAGTGTAGTCCATTTACGTTGGACTTCAGCATCTATGCATATGTTGGCAGATTTTCTGAGTAATGTAAGTTTAGGAGGACGTCACTGTGGAGAGGAGTGAGGTTCTTTTTTTTAAACAAAAATAACCGAGACAGAGTTTTAGTGTGGAAGGAGCCATTATGTTCCCAAAGTTCAATTATGTGTCCCACAGATGCAGCAACATGATTCACAATGAGTCAACATGAGCAATGTTAATCATGACTGCAAAAAGATTAGCAACTGTGAAAGTGGAAGATGAAAAGTTATAACCTTGTTTACATATAAACAAGTTACAGTAACAGTGTATACACACACTCATGCAGATACCGATCAGGCATAACATTATGACCACAGGCCACAGGTCCCCCTTTTGATACCAAAACAGCCCTGAAGCATGGACTCCACTGGAGCCCTGAAGGTGTGCTGTATCTGCAACAAGATTCTAGCAACAGATCCTTTAAGTTCTGGAAGTTGCGAGGTGGGGCCTCGGAGCTTCTCAACCTTAAACATGTTGTTGTACTCTTTAAACCAGTCCTGAAACATGTTTGTGTTGCTGAAAGAGGGCACAGCTATAGAGGCCATGTATTTCTGTTGCTCCGTGGTTCAGTTCTGATGCTCATGTGCCCATTTTTGGTGCTTTCATGAATGTACAGAGGTCAGCACGGGCACCCTGACTGGTCTGCAGCTATGCAGCCTCATGCGCTGCACATGACCCTGTTGCTGGTTCACCACTGCTTTTCAACCTGTTTATAATGAACAGAAGAAAGCTGGCTTACAGTTTTTTTTAATTGGTTTGGCGCAGTTTTCACAAGCAATTGGTACATTTTCAAAACTCTTAGTACTTATATCACAACAGATCATCAAAAGTGCACGTTTTTCAAACATTTCAGCATATTTTCAATTGTGTCAGTACAATACACATTATGACAAAATATCCTTTTCACTACACAAAATAAGTGTTTCATCTAAATAAATGTTTTGTTCACAGTTACTGCCTTTCATAATGTTATCACTATAAAATTTTTGATTTGCATCTCTTATTATTCAGTTTAATACATTTGTCTATCATTTAATTCAACTGATCTTAATGTTTAATCAATGAATCCTTCATTATGTCCATGGATTTTCAACTTGACTGATTGTTATCTGGTCATTTGTAAGTTACACATTGCTGCAAGAGCTTTCAATCTAGAAATACTAATTGCTAATTGTTTCCCCCTGATGATCACAATTAGTTACCATATAAGTAGAACTGTGTTTGAGACTTTGCACTGTTCAAATATGGAGCAGGATAGACTCGTAGGGAGAGGAAACCTTCATCGAAGAGGTGGTGGTGCTCCTCGACAGAGAGGTGGTCTTCAGAGAAATGTAGGCAGAAGACAATGCACCATTGTCTCTAATGAAGTCCGGGCCATCATTGTTGACCATGTGGTTAACAGAGGCTTTACCATGGCTGAGGCTGCCAGGTTGGTACAGCCTAATTTACAAAGGTCAACTGTCAGCTCTATCATCAGAACTTTTCGCCAAGAAAACCGGTATGTCTGCTATAGCAACTTCACTTCTAAAATATAGTACTCTATTGTATAGATGAACAACATGTAATTGTCAGTTTACAGTAATGTAATTTGTAATACTTCAATATTCACAGTATATGATTGTCCTCAGAATTAACAGGAGACAACCTGGTGGTGGTCGCCCACGTGTTTTGACTGACCAGCAGGTGTTGGCTGTGGTGGAAATGGTCAGGGCAAGGAATGACATACGGCTGTCTGAAATCAAACAGGCTATTGAGAACAGCAATGACATGTGCCATCAATTAGCCTTCCAACAATTGCCCGGCTTTTGAAGAAGCACCAGGTTTCCATGAAACACATTTACTTGGTTCCTTTTGAGAGGAACAATGTCCGGGTGAAACAACTGCGTTCAGAATATATTCAGGTACAACACTAAACTGGCATGCAATTACTCTAACAGTACTGACAACTATTAGTTGTAAAAAAAAAAAAAAAAAAATTATCATTTTAGAGGGTGATGGAGCTGGACGCTGCTGTGAATCATCACAAGTATATTCTTGTTGATGAGGCCGGTTTCAATCTGGCAAAAACTAGACGCAGAGGACATAACCTTATTGGACAAAGGGCTACCATCCAAGTCCCTGGACAACGTGGGGGAAACATCTCAATGTGTGCAGCTATATCTGAAGATGGTGTGGTAGGCTGTAGACCAGTTCTAGGGTCATGCAACACTGAACACCTGATAGTTTTTTTTTTTTTTTTTTTAAATGAACTGGAGCAGGCCTGTCAGGGAGAAGACATCGTCTATGTTGTTGTGTGGGACAATGTCAGCTTTCAATTTTTTTTTTTTTTTTTTTTTTTTTTTTTTTTTTTGTTATGCCTGAACATAAGTGTAATATTTGCTGTGTAAAGTTTTACAGTTCAGTTACACTCATTCATCACCAAGGACAATTTGAAACGCTTACCTTGTATTATTTGCTCCTGAATGAAATGATTGGTAAAAGTACTAAGTTGAAAAAAGATCTTACTGTTTTGTTTGGGTGATTAAAGCAAATGTTCTCAGAATATATCACAATGATCATATGTTCTGCAACAATGATTAAGTGGAATGAAAATATGTGCAAATACAATGAAATCATGACATCAGATTTGAAAGAATGACTAGTGTCTCCATCCAGTCTCCATCGCAATGCACTCTGGCCTCTCACACCTGGACAACAACAACACCTACGCCAGAATGCTGTTTATAGACTTCAGTTCAGCATTCAATACAATCCACCCCTCACAACTCATCAGGAAACTGACAGACCTGGGCATCAGTTCCCTCATCTGCAAATGGTTACTGGACTTCCTGACCAACCGCCCCCAACATGTCCGGCTGGATAACCACTGTTCATCTACAATCACGATGAACACCGGTGTACCACAAGGCTGTGTGATGAGCCCTTTCCTCTACTCCCTCTTCACCCACGACTGCAGACCTGCTGATGGTTCCAACACCATCATTAAGTTTGCAGATGACACCACGGTGATTGGCCTCATCAGTGACAACGATGAGGCCGCCTACAGGGAGGAGGTGGATCGTCTGGCTGAGTGGTGCGACAGAAACAACCTGCTGCTTAACACCGAGAAGACCAAGGAGCTCATCGTGGACTACAGGAGGAATGCTGACCCACATCCACCCATCCACATTAAGGGGACGGCTGTGGAGCGTGTGAGCAGCTTCAAGTTCCTGGGAGTCCACATCTCCGAGGATCTCACCTGGACGACCAACTGCTCCAAGCTGGTCAAGAAGGCTCACCAGCGCCTCTTCTTCTTGAGGACTCTGAGGAAGAACCACCTGTCCTCAGACATCCTGGTGAACTTCTATCGTTGCACCATCGAGAGCATCCTGACCAACTGTATAACAGTCTGGTACGGGAACTGCTCTGCCTCGGACCGGAAGGCGTTGCAGAGGGTCGTGAAAACTGCCCAGCGCATCGCCGGAGCACCACTTCCTGCCATAAAAGACATCTACAGGAAGCGGTGTCTGAAAAGGGCTGGGAAAATCATCAAAGACCCCAGTCACCCATCACATGGACTCTTCACCCTCCTGCCCTCTGGGAGGCGCTACAGGAGCCTCCGGACTAAGACCACCAGGTACCGGAACAGCTTCTTCCCCACAGCTGTCAGACTCCTGAACTCTGCCTCCTGACATCTGACCCACGTTAAACTCATGGACTGAACATACACACACCCACAATGGACAACTGTACCCTCAAACACACAATAATAACATGGACTGAACCACCACTCACAACCACTAGCACTTTATATAGCCTCTGTAGAAACTATCTACACCCTCACTTATCTTAACTGCACTACTGTATAGCTCTGTGTAAATAATCATTCTGTACATTCGATAATCTTTAATCCTACAACTGTTTACAACTTGCATAGTTCCCATTTCTGTATAGCTGTATATCTCAGATTCTGTAAAGTTATTTATTTCATATTCTGTATAGTTTTTCATATTTATATCCTGTACATAGCTTGTACTCACTACAGCCTGTACATACTTATAGTTATAGAATATTCACAACATACTTCATACCGTGTACATTATAACATACCATAATAGACCCATTTCTGTAATATACTCACATATCTATATTATTGCTAATATATATTGTAATATATCTATATCACTAAAGCACTTCTGGATGGATGCAAACTGCATTTCGTTGCCCTGTACCTGTGCATGTGCAATGACAATAAAGTTGAATTCTATTCTATTCTAGTGGTGTTACAAATGTGATCAAATGTGAGTTTTGTACTGAGAGATTTGAAAATGTACATTTTAGTTATGAAAATAGTACCAAACCAATTAAAAAAAACTGTAAAGTGAGGATGGCTGTTATAACCCTAGCAGGCTCCCACAGGTTCAGCTGCCGCCCATTTCTCCTGAGGAGCCAGTGTATAGCTGGATACAAGCTTGTGGAGAGCTTCTCGGTGTACGCCAGTGTCAGTACTGTGGTGACCTTAGGTGTTTGTTTCCCAGCCTGCAGAGGCTTGTGTAGTGATGTGCTTTGACGTATTTGACGATGAGTTTAGCGCTGTGTTTGAGCTAGTAGTGAGCAGCCAGTGCCCTATGTGAGAGTGAAGTTTTTCTTTGATTAACCATTTCTTGTCTTTTCAGCAGATTCTAGTCTGTTGACATCCTTTGTTGGAGTGATATAACAGTATAGTTGACTCGTTATCTCTCCCCTGAGCTTATCATTGTTAATCCCCTCATCCCCTAGCCCTTTCCTGAGGGTGTAAGAGTGGCCTTAAAGGAAATGGCTTTTTTTAGACAGTGGGTGAACAGTTAAATGTCAATCATAAAATGTCAATCAAGTAGATCAACATTAGTTGACTGAAGCCACAATACTCTTAAAACAGTTTGCAGCTGAAATCTGTTTACTTGCGGATTCTAGTTTGATTTAAGTTGGCCATGACACTAATGCTGCGGTGTTTTAATCAACAATAAAAGGCTCCTACTTCACTATTGCCCATCTGAGTTAGACTATGTAATATTTTTAGAAAAGAGCATTGAATAGACTACACTTTTTCAAAAATGTCTCCAACTTCCTCCTTTATCTTAAAAACTCAAATTATTTCAGTGTTACTCTAAAAGTCATACCTTGATGACGATCAGCAGGTAGCACAAGCATATGACCAGCAGGGGGCAGAAGAATCCAACAGTGCACATGTAGACAATAAACGATGTCTTCCACACTTCTGCTGGTTCAGGCCATACGATGCTGCAGTTCCCATCATCCTTCAGCACGTCCGCGAACACCACTACCAGCAGCACCACCACAAAGGACCCCACCCAAACGGTGCCACTGATAGCCTTAGCCACGTGGGGGCGCCGCCACCAAGAAGAGCGGATGGGATGCACCACAGCCAGGTATCCGTCCACTGACATCACAGTTAGACAAAAGATGCTGGTAAACTGGTTGATGGCATCCACTGTCATAACCACTCGGCACATCAGAGAGCCGAAAGGCCACGAGAGCAAAGCGTTCTGTACCGCCAAGAAGGGTAGGCCCAGCATGAAAAGCTCATCTGCAATGGCTAGATTGAGGATGTAGATGTTTGTGACTGACTCATGTTTTGTGTAGTTGACAACAACATGGATGACCAGAGTGTTTCCCACCAAGCCAACGACACAAACGATGCAATAAATGAGTGGGATGAAGATTCCAGCCAAGCCAGGGAGGGATCCTGGTTTACTTTTGGTGCAATTTTGACAGGAGCTGTTAAGGAGAAACGAAGTGTCATCTTGGTTGAAGCTGTGAAGCGGTTCGGAGGGAGTAGAAAGGAGCAGGAAATGAGAGTAGGAGGGGGCAGAGGTGTTGCTCCAGGTAGCTGTAGGGACTTCCTGAGGCAGCAAAGCAAACTGGATGAGCTCCATCGAGGCGTTAACGACTATCAGGCAACAGTTGTTGGTAAGCTCACATCAGTAGAAGATCAGCAGCCCTACAGAAAGCAAAGTTAATTAATTTAGCACACTTCATGTGGACATGAAATATAAAGCAATTAATGTATTAAAGGTGTATTCTAACATTTTGGAGATGTCCAGTTAATCAACTCTTCCAACAAATCAGCCGTGTTGGTTGTTTGTCCACTGAAATGTGTCTGTAAAGCTATAAAGTTTGTTCTGGGACCTTTCCTGAGTTCTGTTTTCAGTTTCTGTTCGAGCAGATCTGTTGTTGGAGAAAATGCTTCATCCTTTGTAGCATCCTTTACATCAGGGGTCCCCAATCCCAGTCCACGAGGGCCGGTGTCCCTGCAGGTTTTAGATAATAATAATAATAATGGATTGGATTTATATAGCGCTTTTCAAGGCACCCAAAGCGCTTTACAAGGCCACTATTCATTCACTCTCACATTCACACACTGGTGGAGGCAAGCTACAGTTGTAGCCACAGCTGCCCTGGGGCAGACTGACAGAAGCGAGGCTGCCATATCGCGCCATCGGCCCCTCTGGCCAACACCAGTAGGCGGTAGGGTAAAGTGTCTTGCCCAAGGACACAACGACCAGGACAAAGAGCCCGGGGATCGAACCGGCGACCTTCTGGTTACAGATACGCTTCCCAACCCCCTGAGCCACGGTCGCCCATCATGATGTGTCCTTGATCCATCACAGCTGATTTAAATGAATAAATTACCTTCTTAACATGTCTTGAAGTTCTCCAGAGGCCTGGTAATGAACTAATCGTGATTCAGGTGTGTTGACCCAGGGTGAGATCTAAAACCTGCAGGGACACCGGCCCCCGTGGACTGGGATTGGGGAACCCTGCTTTACATGGTGGAATAGACACAGCACACAGTTTGCATGCAATTATACACACTGCAGCAAACTTGTTGCTTAACTTTAAAATGTAAATATAGTACATAATAATAGTTTTTGTCAAAGTATAGAATTTATGTAAAACCCTTAGGAGTAAGAAAGGTGCTAGGTGTTATTTAGCTTAGATTAGCACCTGGATTATCATTAATGTAACGTTAATCCAGATCCATGAAACTTCAACTAAACTGCATTATAATTGTGTTTTAGAGTTTTAGAGGAAACATCTAGGCTGACTGTGTAAAGGTAACAGATTTCCCATCACGTCTTAGATTGTTCTTTACTAGTATGGACTTTAAATTATTATTGGATAGACAGCAACTTGGGAAGTCTTGTTACCTTGAGGTTGCCTGGAGACAGCTGGCACTCAAGTGCTGTATTGTTCTTGGTTTCAAGTGGGCAGGAGACTTCTCTGTAAAACTCACAAGTGACATTTTTTTGCATCTAGACAACAATACTATATAACTAGCTAATGTGAGCTTTAGGGGTATTTAAATGTTTTAACAGGCTTCTTTTTGTGTGTGTGTGTGTGTGTGTGTGTGTGTGTGTGTGTGTGTGTGTGTGTGTGTCCCGTTTGGATCTTTAGCCATCAGAATTGTTGTCTTAAGGCCAAGAAAGATGCCAAGCGGATTTATTTTACCAAGTGGATCATCATGGCCTTGCCATATTGGTCCATTTGATTGACCTTTATTATAATTATGAATTTATTTTATTTTCAGTTGCTACAAACGGGACAGACATGACTGGGGGATAGGACAGGGAGAAAGAATGAAAGAAAGAGAGAGAGAGAAAACCAAAGGGGAGAAGAGACGGTGAGAAGGGGGGGAAGAAAGAAAAAAAAACAAAAAAAACAAAACACCTGGGTCACCTGTATGGAGAGAAAAAACAGAAGAGAAAGCAAACAACGAAGAGCAACATAATAAAAAAAAAACAGCACCATCACAATAAACTAGCTAGCAGTAGATATCAGTAGATACTAAATAATAAACGATATTGTGCAGCACGCAAGATAGACAGCGCACAATGTGCTTTGAGGCAGCAGGCAAGAAAGCTGTAGTCCGTGTCTGTGAATACCCGTGTGTACACCTGTGTGCATACCTGTGTGGATCAGCATGCTTGTATTCATATTGTTCAGTTATGCAATATGGAACTGAACTCTGAGGGTCCACTGAGCCTATCGCGTCTGATTAATTCTGAGGCTGTTGCCCTTTTCTCTGCGGCCTTTGCTAACTCTTTCTGTTATGATGACATCAGTAATGCACCTCTCTCGGTTGATGGCGTAGTCAACTCTTTTATTTCTACATGTTCTTCTATTTTGGACACTGTGGCTCCAGTAAAGACTAAACGCCGTAAAACCTCTCGCCAACTTTGGCTAAATGAATCCACCCTCGCTCTTAGACGTGAATGTCGTCGAGCTGAGAGGAGATGGAAAAAAGATCATCTTCAGGTGTCCCTTGACATCCTGCATATGAGCCGGTCTAAATTTCAGAAGGCTGCCAAAATGGCAAAAACTTCTTTTTTGTCAAACATTATTGCGACTAATAGTCACAATCCTCGAGTTCTGTTCAAAATCTTTAACTCAGTGGTTAATCCCTGCTCTGATGTTTCGATGGGTGCCTCCCCGGCCCTCTGCGAAAAATTTCTAAATTATTTTATAGATAAAATCTCAGTGTTAAGGGCCCCACATTCTCCGGTAGTAAATCAAGCCCCAGTTTCTGAATGTTCAATGGTTTTTCAACAGTTTGAACCTGTGTCATTCTCGACTTTAAAGGAAATAATTAATACCCTGAGAAGCTCAAATTCTCAAATTAAGGATGCATTGAATACAATCGGGTCCTGTATCTTATTTTTAATGAACTCATCACTGTCATCTGGCTATGTTCCGACTGTCTTTAAACATGCAGTCGTGCAACCTGTTATCAAGAAAAGTAGCCTTGATCATAACACTCTAGCAAATTACAGGCCAATTTCTAAACTCCCCTTCATGTCAAAAGTTTTAGAGAAAATAGTGCTTCAGCAACTACAGACCCACTTAGAGAGAAACGGTATAAGTGATAAATTCCAGTCTGGATTTAGACCGCATCACAGCACCGAAACTGCCCTACTAAGAGTCTTCAATGACCTTCTTCTAATCGCTGACTCTGGGCACTCTGCAGTCTTAGTTCTATTGGATTTGACTTCAGCCTTTGACACGGTTGACCATGATATCCTTTTGGCAAGATTGGAACAAGTAGTAGGCCTTAAAGGAAATGTTCTATCTTGGTTTAAATCATATTTCTCTGAGAGGTCGTTCTCTGTCATGATGGGAAAATATTCCTCTTCTTCTGCCCGTTTTCGCTGTGGTGTGCCCCAGGGCTCGGTATTGGGTCCTGTGTTGTTTTCTCTGTATATGCTGCCCTTGGGCTCCATTTTTGAAAAACATAATGTCTCTTTTCACTGCTATGCTGATGATATTCAAATCTACCTCCACCTGACTGGGGATGTTTCATCTTCACTACATCCTCTGTTTGATTGTCTGAGCGATGTCAAAAACTGGTTATCACGTAACTTTCTTACTTTAAATGAAAAGAAGACAGAAATTATTGTTTTTGATAGAAATATGCCTCTGGGACAACTGACTGGCACATTCGGGCCTGTTGCTAACCACCTCACTGATGCTGCTAAGAATCTTGGAGTTTTCATGGATAGTTCCTTCAAACTAGATAAACAGGTCTCTACTGTGGTAAAAACCAGCTTTCACCAACTACGCCTAATTTCTAAGGCTAAACCTTACTGTCAATGGAAAATTGTATTTAGTAGTCAGTATAATCTTTTAGTGATATAAGTTTGCATATGGTAGAATACTGCATGTAGTTATTTGTATTAGGAAATATTTAACCATGTATGCTTAGAGGCATATAATTAATTGTGTAGTGACAGGATGTGTGATCTCTAACAGGCTGCAGGCTTGGTGTGCACTCCAGGAATGCACCCCCACGTCCTGGGAGCATGAGAGGTTGCACCTTGTTTTATTGTTTTATTGTTTTAACATAGCTATGTCTGTTTTAGTCTAAGTGCCTTTTTGTCTAGATGAACTGCTGGACTTCTTCACTGTGTTATCTAGGGTGAACCATCTAGGGTGAGGGGGAGATTACCCTCTTCCTGACCAAGGATGTTTCCTTTTGTGCTTTCATGTTATATGACCCTTTGATCAGCATCACACACACACACACACGTACACCTCCACATTCCAATGTAAAGAACAAACGCTCACTGAAGTATAAATAAAGACCGGGGCAGTTTCTTAGCGCGAGTCTCAGTCTGGAGGCTGCCCTTGCTAGCAAGAAGTTCTGTGTGTTTCTCTTCTCTGAGTCTTTACTGAAGAAGTGTTTTAGAACATTTTCCTTAACACTTACATACCACACAAAGATCTGGAGAAACTCATTCATGCTTTCATCACTTCAAGACTGGATTATTGTAATTCTCTCTACTTGGGCCTACAATCTTCTCTTCTTCAGCGTTTGCAGCTGGTCCAAAATGCCGCAGCACGTCTCTTGACCGGCACTAGAAAGTACGATTCTATCACCCCAGTTCTGGCAAATTTACACTGGCTTCCTATTAAATACCGAATTGATTTTAAAATTTTATTGTTTACTTATAAAATTCTAAACAATATGGCACCTGACTACCTAGCTGATCGCCTCTGTCTGTATAGCCCTCAGAGAGCACTAAGATCATCGGGCCAACTGCTCTTAGTGCAACCTAGGTCTCGGCTGAAGACCAGAGGAGACCGTGCCTTTGCCGTTGCTGCACCCAGGTTATGGAATACTCTTCCTCTTCATATTCGCGCATCAGATTCCATTCAGTCTTTTAAATCACGTTTAAAAACGTATTTGTTTAACCTGGCATTCAAGGCGAATTAGGGTAATTTACATTTGCATTTAGATTATGTAATTATTTTATATTTTATTTATATCTGTAATTTATATTTTATATTGTGATTTTTATCTGTATCATGATTTTACTGGAAAGCACTTTGGTGTACTTCGGTCTTTAAAAATGTGCTATATAAATAAATTTTGATTGATTTTGATTGATTGATAGATACCCATCAAAACCAGAAATTACAGCAATGGCAAAGAGAATAGTGCAGTACTACCCTATGCTACAGGACCAAGGCATCAAAAATACATGGGTAAGTGAAATGCATCCACTTCAATACCAAAGTGTTTTATGTTGGACATTTTAGTAGTGGTTGGAAAAATGTATTAAATGTCCTATACAGGTTACTGTGTACACACAGCTAAACAAAAGACTGCAAAATGTGAGATCCCCCCAAAAAGCCACTCCAGATGGGAGACATTCAAAGAGGTAAGGCTGCAACTAATTAATTTTAATTTTAGCAATGATAATTCTGTTATCAATTAATGAGGAAAATGAATAAGATGTTTAGTCAGTACGATGTCTGAAAGTTGTGAAAGTTTTTCCCCAAAAGTCTTCTTTTGTCCACAACCTGACAATTTTAATTTCAACGATAGAGGACAAACAAAAAAGCTAAAATCATGTTTGGGCATTTTATTAAGGAAAGAAAGAAGTGATCCAAAATGGTCAATCAAGTATTTGGTGACCTGCCTTTAGTTTCCTCACCTGTTTTAGCATGAAAGGAAGAAGCACTTTGTATATATGAAAATGGCTATACAATAAAGATATGAATTGATTGAGTTTATAGTTGATAACTAATTGATTAACTGACTAATCTTTGCAGCTCTGCCAAGAGGCGACGTCTTGATCAGCCAAGTGACGTAGAAGAAATGGATTCAAGTGACTCAACAATCATTCTGGATCTGTCCACAGAAGGGAGGAGCAGCCCAGAGTCGGCCAGTAAAACAAGTGAGTTAGAAGGTGAGTTTCAACTTTACATTTACAAACCGGTCACTGTGTGGTCATCATAAAAAAATAAAACAAATATACCTGCATGTTGAGTCAAGATGGCAGTCCTGACATGACAGAAGTAAAAGGCTTTAAAATGGGCATCAGAAAATGATAACTACATCACATTTTTCCTGTTTTATCATCAGTTTGTTAACATTTCTGTGGAAATTAATGTTAATAAAGTATTGGTATTAATAAAAGCCAGTATATTATAAATTTAAAGAGCTGGGTACTGTGGTGTGTTTATAGTATAAGTCTGTGCAACATCACTGTCTATAACCACTCAGTATATCATGTAAAGTAATGTTTTTAAAAACAATGTGCCTCACTAGAGGCTTTTTTTCCCCTCTTTTTAACTGTTTTTTAATTTAGGTTCCAAACTAATTTTTTAAAATGTATTACCCTGACACAAAATATCTCTTTGCTATGTCTTTAAGGAAAAAGGAAAGCACAAAACCTACTTGAAGAAGAACCCTCTACCCTGCCAAGTCCTAATAGTGAGTCCATCCAACTGCCTCATGGCTCTGTGTGTGTGTGGGCACATCTTTATAGCGGTGCACTTGTGTGCCTACATATAATTGTATATGATTGCATGACCATATGTAAATTGGCATTTACATGGTAAATATTTTGAAAAATGAATAAGTATTTAATAGTTAAGTTCAGAGCTGTAGTGTTTTTTTTTGTGTGTTTTTTTTTTAGATTTAACTCCATTAAAGTATAGTCTATATTTTTTATGGCAGATTTCTGACACTTGTCATTTTAATGACATAAGATTTTTTTTTTAAAGTGAAAGACATTATATATGTAATTTTGTGTCTTGCAGCAAACAAGCCTGCAGATATCAACAGTCCAGACACCCACTGTCCAGCAACCTTGGCCAAACACTACAAGACCCTACAAACTTTGTTTAAAAGAAAAAACCCAAACCAGCAGGATGTCTCTCAGCCAGAAGAGCATTCATTGATTCAAATACTATTCGCGAGGAGGACAGACACAAAAAGGTTCTAGAAGCATATCCTTGCTTCAAGGACATTGGACATGTAAGTCATTGTTGAATCCACGTGATTCAAGCCAAACAATGTTTATCATACCAACTTCTTGCTCCTCAGTGATGCATTGACATGTTTGTATTGGTATGCTGAATATTTTATAGGTGATGGAGGAGCTTCATCGCATTTTGGATAAAGAAAATGCCAACTTCATCAATGAACTGAAGGGAAGATGGCAAGCTTTCTGCCAGAACGTGCTGTTTTTTGGTGTATGGAAAAAGACGCTGAAGCCCCCAATGGGAATGGATAAAGGTAAGCAATGATGTTTTGGTGTTATTGGTCATCAGAGTATAGTTTGGATCTTTAAGCATGTTAAAGCAGTAGTCCGTAAAGTAATGTCACTGAGGACAGGAGGAGGAGAATTAGAAATTTTAAAGGCCTAATCCCCCACTCCCCCTCTCCTTCTTGAAGGAGCTGAAAGCCGCACCTTTACTAGTTACACGCAGGGAAAACAGACTCAACACTACAAAAGGCTAAAAATACAAACCAACAGGCCAGTTTAGGAAAAGGTTGTTGTGTAGGCTCACTACACAACATACAATGTAAGATAAATCCCTTTTTGTTCCCCCTCCCTCCCCTCCTCAGCATTAAGTTTTACAGACTGACATTAATGCAATGTAGGTCAATGTAGGTGTAGTTAGCATTCAAGCATAAGTCATATTAGCCTACTGTAAACACAGTATACTACAATTATCTACACCATTTAACATTTTTTTAGGTTACTGTGACAAGCTTAAACTATGGATTACAGCTTTAACTTTCATGTACTAGTGTCTTGTTGTTCACCTTTTCAATCCACGATGGTTGTCACTGGCCAAATATTTGTTGTTGTTGGTTTTTTTTTTTTTTTTATCTTGAGGATTTTGTTTAAGTTTGGTAATGAGATGATGATTCTTTTTTCTGTATAGTTGAACGGGCTCTTGAGATCCTACATGTGCTGCCATCACTGTTCCCATCCACCTCTGCTCCTCCAAAGAGGGCACGGGATGCAAGTGAGGCTCTGGTGCATGTCCTTGAGGTGAGTTGTGTAAAATGTAGTAGTTGTTTTTTGTTTTTGTTCTTTTTGGGACAACAGTATTAAAAAAATGCTTCTGATGAGTGCCAAAGTATTTTATATTCACATATTATATGTTCTAAGCCTTCAAAAGGCACCTAAAACACATTTTTGGAATGAGGGTTCTCACATGTTAGATCTCTGTGACCAGTAAATACAAACATGGATGCATTACGTGGTAGCACATTTTTATCACCTCAATGATACCTAACTAAATGTAGCCTTGGTTTTCTGTTTTTCAGGAAGGCTAGACAGATGTGAACAGTAATTCCATCGAGAATAATTAAAAGTAGCAATTTCAGATGTGTTTTCTCAGAACCTCAACTTTTGTTGTAATTTAGCTTTAGTTATGTGTTTGAAACAAAACTGCATCATCCTTACAAAAGTATGTCTGTGTTATGTGTTAAAGGACCAAGAAGACCCTAATACCTATCTGATGAAACGTCCTCTCTCATGCCCAGTCCTGATTGTGAGTCCATCCAACTGCATCCTAGCGGTAGGAGATGTGCCAATAACCACGTTTCCAAAAGACTTGGTTACCAAGGGTGCTTTATACCTTATGGCCTACTATTACACCCTTCACCTTACATACCCAAAATGTGTAGCCACTCTGCTTTCCGTCATACAGACGGAGGTTCTCTTGGACAAAATCCATGAGAGAGATCTCACATCATCTTACAAGAAGAGCATAATGATAATAATAATGGATTGGATTTATATAGTGCTTTTCAAGGCACCCAAAGCGCTTTACAATGCCACTATTCATTCACTCTCGCATTCACACACTGGTGGAGGCAAGCTACGGTTGTAGCCACAGCTGCCCTGGGGCAGACTGATAGAAGCGAGGCTGCCATATCGCGCCATCGGCCCCTCTGGCATGGCTGAGTGGACTGCTTTTATTGGCCAGTAAAGCCAATATGGTCAGATGGACTATAGGAAAGCACTTCCTCTCTCCTTCCACGGCTACTACAGTCCATGTTGGTTGTGATTGATTTTTGTTTGTAATTTGGCCAGGTTAGCCCAGTGTTATAATTAAGGGTGCACGATAATATTGGCTAACATGCCGACATTTTGTGTTTGGTTTGTGCAGTGCAGAGACAGCCTCGCTTTTAGTTAATTTTAAGATTTTTTTTTTTTAATGTTGAGTTTAGACAGAAGACTATTCAGAAAATAGGCTCTACTGTGAAAGAGTAAATTGACTAAGCTGAGACTGACTAGTTTGGTATAAAAGTAAGAATTGCTTTATTGGGTATTAGCTAGTACAACTGTAAAATATTGGATACATCCTTACTCAAACCTATAGACTGTTACCAGACAGAACCGCAGCTGAAATAACAAGGGAGAGTGAAAACTTCCCTTTATTCTTATGGTGTTTACTAGGGGTGCAACGATATTCGTATCGATATTGAACCGTTCGATACAGTGCTTTCGGTTCGGTACGCATATGTATCGAACAATACAAAATTTGTAATTTATTTTATCAACTTTCCTTCTGACGATGCTGTCTGTGTTGAGCGCTCAGTGAATCTGCGTTCGACTACTCCGCCTAGCCTGCACTGTCGAGCGCAGATCCACTGAGCGCTCAACACAGACAGCATCATCAGAAGGAAGAGCGCAGGGCAAGCTAGCGAGACAGAAGTTAAGCTCTCCTTGCAACATGGCAAATTGAACCTCCCCCACCCTCATTCAGATCTGGCGTTTGGAACTATTTTGGTTTTCATGTGACGTATGACCCTGAAGGTAAGCGCGTCATGGACTAAAGTAAAACAGTATGTTGGATGTGCCACGCAATGCTTAATTACATGGGTGGGAACTAGTGTGTTAGCGCAGTTAGCTCGTTAACGTGTTGGCCGTCTAGCCCCATGCACGGGGCGATCAGGGATAGCTCGTTAACGGAGATTTGCCGTGTTGTGGCGTTAAGGTCATTTCAACGAGATTAACCTGAAAGCACTAGTGGGAACACAACGAATATGACTGCACATTTACATCATCCTAGCGCAAAGACAAGTGGAAGCAGACAAAAACGACAAGCATGCATGCTACAAACTTTACCCGAGTCATTTAGACAGCCGTTAGCACATGATTCTCCTTATGGGGACCTGATATGTTTAATATGCTGCTGAGAATATAGCCCAGAAGAAGCGTATAGTATAGCTTTTATTTTGGAAAGAGCCATTTCTCTGTAATAAACTCTCTTTTCCAAAGATGAGTGATTCCTCAATCAGATACAGGGCTCGCAAAATTGCTAGCCCGACGTCCCGGCGCTAGCGATTTTTCCAGTCGGGCTACCAAAATCTCTGCCCTGCCCTTCGGGCTATTGTAGGAAGGAAACATATATGTCAATGCTTTTGCATTCTTTCGTAAATGTAGCTGGGTAATTATGTCATTGGCATCGGTGAGCCACTGTCAATATGTGACATATTGAATCGCGTTTGAATTTGCGCTTGTTTTTTGCTTTCACTTTGCAATCGCGCGAACTGTGTATAAAGAGCGACAGCACTGATTGGTGAGTGATGATAATTTGCGCCCCAATTCCTCTGACATCGTCTTATCAATCGTTAGCTTACTACGCAAACATGATAAGTGAAATCTCCCGCAGCTTAAACATGTGAGAGGTTGATCGTGCAGAGAATCGCTGAGCGTTATGTGAGTGTGTGTGTAAAAGCAGCAGGATATATATTTTAGTTCTGCTGAGCCAAATAAGACAGGTCAGGGTGAAGAAGTGACAGCCAAAGAAAAGCTTACCACAAAACGGAAAAGTTATGACAAATCAGACTATAAGGCAAAAAGAAAGTGCAGCTTTATGGCTTCATGGACAAAATAATTTCTGTGGCTGCGATATGATGAGCTAAATAACCAGGGGTGCACATAAGTGGTCCGCGGGTGCGCATTCGCTGTCAAAATAAAAAACACGCACAAGGGTTAGGGTTAAATTTAAAAACTGTACTTTTGAGTTAAAATATATATTTATAATTTTAATAAATGATGAATTAAAAAGGCATGAACATTTTTTTTTTGTATCGAAAAAATATCGAACTGTGACACCAAAGTATCGAACCGAACCGAACCGTGAATTTTGTGTATCGTTGCACCCCTAGTGTTTACCTAGCAAAAGTTGAAAAGTCCGACATGCGGCTTATTGTGATCTGGTCACCCTGTGTGCATGTCTGGTATGGCTACTCAGCAGCCATACATTACAGGGAATGAAAAAAATATTTTCAATTTGTTATTGTTGCAATTGCATTCTCTTAATAAAACCCAGTATCTACAGTGCAGGCTCTCCTACTGAAAGTTTTTGAGATGCATACAAAAAATGTCCAGTTCACCAGCAGTTTAATGCTCTAAAGATTTATTTCAGTCCTTCATGTTGGAGACTCAGATGTTGACACATGGCAGTACTGCACTTTAAAGATGTTACATGGACTCTGCTGACTCCATTGCTAATTCTAGGACATTTTCAAGTGGCAGGAATTCACGAGGAAAGGTGTACTCAGTCAGGTTGGAAAGTCCGGACACCACACAGCAGCTCAAGGCTGTGCGGAAAATATCCATGCCGCACGCCTCATACCACTCATTGGTTAAAGTGGTGTAGTACTCGACGTCCGAAGTGGTGGTGAAGCCGTTGAAACCCCCGACGACAAAGAGGCGATCATCAATTACCTCAATGCCAAAGTTGCTGCGTGGGGTCAGCATAGAGAACACGAGGTTCCACGTGTTGGTATGCGGGTTGTAAGCCTCAGCGGTGCGCAGACGGTTGTTTCCATCGAAGCCACCAACCTAAAAGTAAATACGTGGCTCAAATGATTGAATGTAAGTGTAACCAGCTTCACCGTACCCCTGTAAGAAAATGCACCTGCTATATGTCTTTAGCTGCTTTTGCACAGATACTCCAGAAAGTGACAGAAGAATTAAGTTGCAATATTGTCCAAAGTTGCCCTTAATATGTAGCAGATACAAGGAGATTGTTTACCTTAGGTGTGATCTGACTACTGGAAATACTCTGATTGGTTTAGGGTTTTACCTGGATAAAGCGAACAGCTACCTGACATATTCTCATGCTGTTATATGGAGTTTACACATAAAAGTTGTTTAAAAAAGGCTCATTAACGTCCCAGTATTTGCATTCTCACAGGCCCACATTTGTTGGGAATGTCTAGAAAAGATCAGGGTGCAGTGGTGTGTGAAAATGACTTCTGAATTAAAAGGAAAAAGTAAAATAAAGTAGAAGCCAGCTGTTGGGGAAGTCTGTATGAGACCTTTTTCACTCAAGCCTCAACTACAGCTATTAAAGCACTGTTGTCTATTACACCACGCTATTATCAACAAAGATGAATAGCCCTCGACAAAGTATTTGTGTTTTCAGTATAAATGTCTTCACAGCTCTTTTGCCTTTAGTCCAAAAAGGAACATTGAGTTCCAGTCCTTTCTTCCTATAACAGATTAAAGTAGCCCTGACAGGCCTTGGGGCCTAAAAGCCTGATCAAAGACCCTGAGGTCAGCACCAGGGTAAGGTCACTGCATTCTGCTGATGATAACTTTTCCTTTTTTTGAATAGAGACTTAGTCTGAATAGAAAATAAATACTAAACGGTAGCTAGCTAAATAAAGAAGTGTGTCTCAGAAGGTGAGACTAAAATCTTTGCTTTTTACCAAAGGGTGCAGCTGCAAAACAACTAAATAAGTGGTTTTAAGGCAAATAGCAAGATAAATTTACAGCTAAAATGCCTACCGTCCCCAGAGGATGAGTTCTAATCACTTGGCTTATTCCCTCATTTTTCTAAAGGTATTGCTGGATAAGTTTGAAATTGTCTCTAACATATGTCCTTTATGGAACGATGAGGATGACAATGTTGGTTTTGAATAAGTATTTCTGTTGTACTGAGTGAAATGTGAAATCATCAAAGACACAAAATTTTGGGAATGAGGCACATGGAAAAAAAAAAAAAGAGAGAGAGGCAGAAACATCACTAATCAGTTAAATTAATACATAGAATGAGTAAGAATGCCTTCTCTGAACCTGTGGTCAGGATAGGAATCTGATCATTGATAAATACAAAACAAAGTTAGCCAAATTCTGTGTCAGCCAAATCTGTGTTAAACCTTGCTGATCAAAGCACATTACAGATTTGATTTGTATGTTACATGAGTGTCAGCACTACTTTGTGGTCTTACTGCAAAGACATGATCCGCATATGCAATGACACCTATCCCGCTGCGGCGGCTGTTCATGGGACTGATCATCGTCCACTGGTTGCTCTCTGGGTTGTAATATTCAGCTGTTTGCAGACACTCGTTGCCATTGAGTCCACCACAAATGTAAATCTGAAAACAAAAAAGGGACATTAAAATTTTTTACATTTCTTAGATTTCAGTTGGAAACAATGTTACCTGTAAGTGAAATGTTTCCACATCATTTGTGAAGTAAGACCGATACTCAGTACCCAAGTGTCCAACTGAAAAATATGACAATTAACAAATGTGTGTGTTTTACAATTACCTCTCATAAAAACATGTTTATGTACCCAAATTTTACCTGAGTGTGTGGGACTTCTTTGAGTCAGAAAGCCTAAATGAATCAAACATAACATGGAATCAATAAGGCTAATTTTTCTGTTCAGGAATGCAGATAAATAACTGTAATCTGGGATCTTAATATAATAAAATAATGATGTGTTTTACAATTTTTTTTTAATATCTGTTATATTTTAGTTGACAAGTCAACTCAACTAAAGTACTGTACATAAATGCAAAGATGCACTTGTGATCAGTTAGAAACAAAATAGATATATATTAGTATATTTTTCAACTTTAAACTATACTTTTAAATTTGAAAACATGAACATAGAAACCAGTTTGTGACCTATCTTGCACCTCGCTTCACTGTAAAAATGTGTATTCCCTGACTGGTTGGCAAGTGGTTGCTGGAGGTTGATGGCTGTCACTACTGTGAAATTGTAACCAGGAAGGTGTTGCACCACAAGCCTCCTTGTGTTTCCTTTGGTCGTAAGCAGACTGTTGAGGTTTGCATGGAGTATTCTGACTTGTCTGCAAATACTCAAACTATTTGCTGTAGAAATCTGTAGAGTCTTTCATACAATCACTGCCTAACCAGCTGAGGAGTACACATTTTTCCCTAGCAACTGGTTGTTACCAAAGGTTGCTGACAGGTCTCTAGGCCTGTGTGCCTGAGACCCTACTCTATTTCTCTGCTACTCTTTTACTTCACCCACCCGGTTGTTAAGTGTTGTGCAGCTGGCGTCGCTCCTCTGTTCGTGCATCGGTGCAATAAGACTCCACTGGTTGAGTTCAGGTTGATAGCGCTCTGCACTGCTGAGTCGTACATGCCCGTCGTAGCCTCCCAGGGCATAGATGAACCCGTTCAACACAGTCACGCTCACATAGCTGCGGCGGGAGTGCATGGGCGCCACCTCATTCCAGGCGCGAGTGGTCAGGTCAAACCTACGGACGCTGTTGAAATGCTCCACCCCGTCGAAGCCACCAACGGAGTAGACGTACCCGTTGAGGAATGCGGCTCCATAATAAGCACGAGGACACTCGAGGTTGTTCGTTACGTTGACCCAGCGGTTAGCCCGGCAATCGTAGGCCTCGATGCCGTTAGTTGGCTCACCACCACTCCACCCCCCAATGGCCAGCAGGATGGAATGAGGCAGGCGGGGACGAGCAAGAGGGTGATACAAGGCAGACATGAAGGGTCTGCTTCCTAGATCATGTATGTCTAAGATGGCATTACTTATCATGGACAGGCACTCAGAATTGGCCTCCACCAGCTCACTAGACAGCACATTGTCCTTCAGGTAGTCTGACGTCATCAATCCCAGTCGGACCTATAGAGAGATGACAGAAGAGAATGTGACTATGAATTTCAACTACATCAGTTTTAGTAAACTCAAGCTTCTTTAGGATAATGCTCCTAATGTTGTTTAATTTTCTTATTGCTAGCAAGAGAGAGACCAAAGTCAGACACCATTAGCCTTTTCGTCAACAGGGACAGTTTTTAGTCATAGCCCTAGCAACTATACTTAATAAATATAATTTATTCTATAGTATGTATGTAGAGATCTGATACGGTTTTAATGCTCTTGAAGAGAATTTCTTAAATGTGGTTTGGCTACACCTGAAAAGAGCAACATCTCAAGATATTAAAGCATCCTTATACCCAGATGGATCGACTCAATCTATGACTTAAATGCTGAAGATTTAAGTCCAAACTAAATGTAGTAATGAAAGTTTATAGACCTTGGACAACAGAGCGGTGAGGTGTTGTTTCCGTTGTACAGGTACATGGCTAATCCACTTTGTAAGCGCTTCATACACAGTGGTCTCCAACTGCACATTGAGGTCCTCTCTATCAAGGATGTCAGTAAGTTCCTCCACAGTTAGCTGCAGGAACTCCTCCTCAAGACAACCTGCTCAAAGTTACTGATGATGTAGTGGTAGGCCTTGGCGCGTAGTTCGGGTGATAAGCATACTTTTGTGAACTGCCAAAATGCCAACGCAGTTCTCTGGGCACAGTTGCTCCCCGAGGAAGTCAGAGCAGAGTTTCAACAATGTCATTGCTTTGGAATTGATCAGCTGCCATGAGAAGTTCCACTACATTGTCCCCTGCTATTGAAACTGAGGCCGGTGTAAGCAAAGTTAATGATGAGTGCCATCATCTCAGAAGACAAGC
>NW_024387484.1:0-56422 GCF_900408965.1 Simochromis diagramma | reverse complement strand
CAGGTGTAGCCAAACCACATTTAAGAAATTCTCTTCAAGAGCATTAAAACCGTATCAGATCTCTACATACATACTATAGAATAAATTATATTTATTAAGTATAGTTGCTAGGGCTATGACTAAAAACTGTCCCTGTTGACGAAAAGGCTAATGGTGTCTGACTTTGGTCTCTCTCTTGCTAGCAATAAGAAAATTAAACAACATTAGGAGCATTATCCTAAAGAAGCTTGAGTTTACTAAAACTGATGTAGTTGAAATTCATAGTCACATTCTCTTCTGTCATCTCTCTATAGGTCCGACTGGGATTGATGACGTCAGACTACCTGAAGGACAATGTGCTGTCTAGTGAGCTGGTGGAGGCCAATTCTGAGTGCCTGTCCATGATAAGTAATGCCATCTTAGACATACATGATCTAGGAAGCAGACCCTTCATGTCTGCCTTGTATCACCCTCTTGCTCGTCCCCGCCTGCCTCATTCCATCCTGCTGGCCATTGGGGGGTGGAGTGGTGGTGAGCAACTAACGGCATCGAGGCCTACGATTGCCGGGCTAACCGCTGGGTCAACGTAACGAACAACCTCGAGTGTCCTCGTGCTTATTATGGAGCCGCATTCCTCAACGGGTACGTCTACTCCGTTGGTGGCTTCGACGGGGTGGAGCATTTCAAACAGCGTCCGTAGGTTTGACCTGACCACTCGCGCCTGGAATGAGGTGGCGCCCATGCACTCCCGCCGCAGCTATGTGAGCGTGACTGTGTTGAACGGGTTCATCTATGCCCTGGGAGGCTACGACGGGCATGTACGACTCAGCAGTGCAGAGCGCTATCAACCTGAACTCAACCAGTGGAGTCTTATTGCACCGATGCACGAACAGAGGAGCGACGCCAGCTGCACACACTTAACAACCGGGTGGGTGAAGTAAAAGAGTAGCAGAGAAATAGAGTAGGGTCTCAGGCACACAGGCCTAGAGACCTGTCAGCAACCTTTGGTAACAACCAGTTGCTAGGGAAAAATGTGTACTCCTCAGCTGGTTAGGCAGTGATTGTATGAAAGACTACAGATTTCTACAGCAAATAGTTTGAGTATTTGCAGACAAGTCAGAATACTCCATGCAAACCTCAACAGTCTGCTTACGACCAAAGGAAACACAAGGAGGCTTGTGGTGCAACACCTTCCTGGTTACAATTTCACAGTAGTGACAGCCATCAACCTCCAGCAACCACTTGCCAACCAGTCAGGGAATACACATTTTTACAGTGAAGCGAGGTGCAAGATAGGTCACAAACTGGTTTCTATGTTCATGTTTTCAAATTTAAAAGTATAGTTTTAAAGTTGAAAAATATACTAATATATATCTATTTTGTTTCTAACTGATCACAAGTGCATCTTTGCATTTATGTACAGTACTTTAGTTGAGTTGACTTGTCAACTAAAATATAACAGATATTAAAAAAAAATTGTAAAACACATCATTATTTTATTATATTAAGATCCCAGATTACAGTTATTTATCTGCATTCCTGAACAGAAAAATTAGCCTTATTGATTCCATGTTATGTTTGATTCATTTAGGCTTTCTGACTCAAAGAAGTCCCACACACTCAGGTAAAATTTGGGTACATAAACATGTTTTTATGAGAGGTAATTGTAAAACACACACATTTGTTAATTGTCATATTTTTCAGTTGGACACTTGGGTACTGAGTATCGGTCTTACTTCACAAATGATGTGGAAACATTTCACTTACAGGTAACATTGTTTCCAACTGAAATCTAAGAAATGTAAAAAATTTTAATGTCCCTTTTTTGTTTTCAGATTTACATTTGTGGTGGACTCAATGGCAACGAGTGTCTGCAGACAGCTGAATATTACAACCCAGAGAGCAACCAGTGGACGATGATCAGTCCCATGAACAGCCGCCGCAGCGGGATAGGTGTCATTGCATATGCGGATCATATCTTTGCAGTAAGACCACAAAGTAGTGCTGACACTCATGTAACATACAAATCAAATCTGTAATGTGCTTTGATCAGCAAGGTTTAACACAGATTTGGCTGACACAGAATTTGGCTAACTTTGTTTTGTATTTATCAATGATCAGATTCCTATCCTGACCACAGGTTCAGAGAAGGCATTCTTACTCATTCTATGTATTAATTTAACTGATTAGTGATGTTTCTGCCTCTCTCTTTTTTTTTTTTTTTCCATGTGCCTCATTCCCAAAATTTTGTGTCTTTGATGATTTCACATTTCACTCAGTACAACAGAAATACTTATTCAAAACCAACATTGTCATCCTCATCGTTCCATAAAGGACATATGTTAGAGACAATTTCAAACTTATCCAGCAATACCTTTAGAAAAATGAGGGAATAAGCCAAGTGATTAGAACTCATCCTCTGGGGACGGTAGGCATTTTAGCTGTAAATTTATCTTGCTATTTGCCTTAAAACCACTTATTTAGTTGTTTTGCAGCTGCACCCTTTGGTAAAAAGCAAAGATTTTAGTCTCACCTTCTGAGACACACTTCTTTATTTAGCTAGCTACCGTTTAGTATTTATTTTCTATTCAGACTAAGTCTCTATTCAAAAAAAGGAAAAGTTATCATCAGCAGAATGCAGTGACCTTACCCTGGTGCTGACCTCAGGGTCTTTGATCAGGCTTTTAGGCCCCAAGGCCTGTCAGGGCTACTTTAATCTGTTATAGGAAGAAAGGACTGGAACTCAATGTTCCTTTTTGGACTAAAGGCAAAAGAGCTGTGAAGACATTTATACTGAAAACACAAATACTTTGTCGAGGGCTATTCATCTTTGTTGATAATAGCGTGGTGTAATAGACAACAGTGCTTTAATAGCTGTAGTTGAGGCTTGAGTGAAAAAAGGTCTCATACAGACTTCCCCAACAGCTGGCTTCTACTTTATTTTCCTTTTTCCTTTTAATTCAGAAGTCATTTTCACACACCACTGCACCCTGATCTTTTCTAGACATTCCCAACAAATGTGGGCCTGTGAGAATGCAAATACTGGGACGTTAATGAGCCTTTTTTAAACAACTTTTATGTGTAAACTCCATATAACAGCATGAGAATATGTCAGGTAGCTGTTCGCTTTATCCAGGTAAAACCCTAAACCAATCAGAGTATTTCCAGTAGTCAGATCACACCTAAGGTAAACAATCTCCTTGTATCTGCTACATATTAAGGGCAACTTTGGACAATATTGCAACTTAATTCTTCTGTCACTTTCTGGAGTATCTGTGCAAAAGCAGCTAAAGACATATAGCAGGTGCATTTTCTTACAGGGGTACGGTGAAGCTGGTTACACTTACATTCAATCATTTGAGCCACGTATTTACTTTTAGGTTGGTGGCTTCGATGGAAACAACCGTCTGCGCACCGCTGAGGCTTACAACCCGCATACCAACACGTGGAACCTCGTGTTCTCTATGCTGACCCCACGCAGCAACTTTGGCATTGAGGTAATTGATGATCGCCTCTTTGTCGTCGGGGGTTTCAACGGCTTCACCACCACTTCGGACGTCGAGTACTACACCACTTTAACCAATGAGTGGTATGAGGCGTGCGGCATGGATATTTTCCGCACAGCCTTGAGCTGCTGTGTGGTGTCCGGACTTTCCAACCTGACTGAGTACACCTTTCCTCGTGAATTCCTGCCACTTGAAAATGTCCTAGAATTAGCAATGGAGTCAGCAGAGTCCATGTAACATCTTTAAAGTGCAGTACTGCCATGTGTCAACATCTGAGTCTCCAACATGAAGGACTGAAATAAATCTTTAGAGCATTAAACTGCTGGTGAACTGGACATTTTTTGTATGCATCTCAAAAACTTTCAGTAGGAGAGCCTGCACTGTAGATACTGGGTTTTATTAAGAGAATGCAATTGCAACAATAACAAATTGAAAAGATTTTTTTCATTCCCTGTAATGTATGGCTGCTGAGTAGCCATACCAGACATGCACACAGGGTGACCAGATCACAATAAGCCGCATGTCGGACTTTTCAACTTTTGCTAGGTAAACACTAGGGGTGCAACGATACACAAAATTCACGGTTCGGTTCGGTTCGATACTTTGGTGTCACAGTTCGATATTTTTTCGATACAAAAAAAAAAGTTCATGCCTTTTTAATTCATCATTTATTAAAATTATAAATATATATTTTAACTCAAAAGTACAGTTTTTAAATTTAACCCTAACCCTTGTGCGTGTTTTTTATTTTGACAGCGAATGCGCACCCGCGGACCACTTATGTGCACCCCTGGTTATTTAGCTCATCATATCGCAGCCACAGAAATTATTTTGTCCATGAAGCCATAAAGCTGCACTTTCTTTTTGCCTTATAGTCTGATTTGTCATAACTTTTCCGTTTTGTGGTAAGCTTTTCTTTGGCTGTCACTTCTTCACCCTGACCTGTCTTATTTGGCTCAGCAGAACTAAAATATATATCCTGCTGCTTTTACACACACACTCACATAACGCTCAGCGATTCTCTGCACGATCAACCTCTCACATGTTTAAGCTGCGGGAGATTTCACTTATCATGTTTGCGTAGTAAGCTAACGATTGATAAGACGATGTCAGAGGAATTGGGGCGCAAATTATCATCACTCACCAATCAGTGCTGTCGCTCTTTATACACAGTTCGCGCGATTGCAAAGTGAAAGCAAAAAAACAAGCGCAAATTCAAACGCGATTCAATATGTCACATATTGACAGTGGCTCACCGATGCCAATGACATAATTACCCAGCTACATTTACGAAAGAATGCAAAAGCATTGACATATATGTTTCCTTCCTACAATAGCCCGAAGGGCAGGGCAGAGATTTTGGTAGCCCGACTGGAAAAATCGCTAGCGCCGGGACGTCGGGCTAGCAATTTTGCGAGCCCTGTATCTGATTGAGGAATCACTCATCTTTGGAAAAGAGAGTTTATTACAGAGAAATGGCTCTTTCCAAAATAAAAGCTATACTATACGCTTCTTCTGGGCTATATTCTCAGCAGCATATTAAACATATCAGGTCCCCATAAGGAGAATCATGTGCTAACGGCTGTCTAAATGACTCGGGTAAAGTTTGTAGCATGCATGCTTGTCGTTTTTGTCTGCTTCCACTTGTCTTTGCGCTAGGATGATGTAAATGTGCAGTCATATTCGTTGTGTTCCCACTAGTGCTTTCAGGTTAATCTCGTTGAAATGACCTTAACGCCACAACACGGCAAATCTCCGTTAACGAGCTATCCCTGATCGCCCCGTGCATGGGGCTAGACGGCCAACACGTTAACGAGCTAACTGCGCTAACACACTAGTTCCCACCCATGTAATTAAGCATTGCGTGGCACATCCAACATACTGTTTTACTTTAGTCCATGACGCGCTTACCTTCAGGGTCATACGTCACATGAAAACCAAAATAGTTCCAAACGCCAGATCTGAATGAGGGTGGGGGAGGTTCAATTTGCCATGTTGCAAGGAGAGCTTAACTTCTGTCTCGCTAGCTTGCCCTGCGCTCTTCCTTCTGATGATGCTGTCTGTGTTGAGCGCTCAGTGGATCTGCGCTCGACAGTGCAGGCTAGGCGGAGTAGTCGAACGCAGATTCACTGAGCGCTCAACACAGACAGCATCGTCAGAAGGAAAGTTGATAAAATAAATTACAAATTTTGTATTGTTCGATACATATGCGTACCGAACCGAAAGCACTGTATCGAACGGTTCAATATCGATACGAATATCGTTGCACCCCTAGTAAACACCATAAGAATAAAGGGAAGTTTTCACTCTCCCTTGTTATTTCAGCTGCGGTTCTGTCTGGTAACAGTCTATAGGTTTGAGTAAGGATGTATCCAATATTTTACAGTTGTACTAGCTAATACCCAATAAAGCAATTCTTACTTTTATACCAAACTAGTCAGTCTCAGCTTAGTCAATTTACTCTTTCACAGTAGAGCCTATTTTCTGAATAGTCTTCTGTCTAAACTCAACATTAAAAAAAAAAAATCTTAAAATTAACTAAAAGCGAGGCTGTCTCTGCACTGCACAAACCAAACACAAAATGTCGGCATGTTAGCCAATATTATCGTGCACCCTTAATTATAACACTGGGCTAACCTGGCCAAATTACAAACAAAAATCAATCACAACCAACATGGACTGTAGTAGCCGTGGAAGGAGAGAGGAAGTGCTTTCCTATAGTCCATCTGACCATATTGGCTTTACTGGCCAATAAAAGCAGTCCACTCAGCCATGCCAGAGGGGCCGATGGCGCGATATGGCAGCCTCGCTTCTATCAGTCTGCCCCAGGGCAGCTGTGGCTACAACCGTAGCTTGCCTCCACCAGTGTGTGAATGCGAGAGTGAATGAATAGTGGCATTGTAAAGCGCTTTGGGTGCCTTGAAAAGCACTATATAAATCCAATCCATTATTATTATCATTATGCTCTTCTTGTAAGATGATGTGAGATCTCTCTCATGGATTTTGTCCAAGAGAACCTCCGTCTGTATGACGGAAAGCAGAGTGGCTACACATTTTGGGTATGTAAGGTGAAGGGTGTAATAGTAGGCCATAAGGTATAAAGCACCCTTGGTAACCAAGTCTTTTGGAAACGTGGTTATTGGCACATCTCCTACCGCTAGGATGCAGTTGGATGGACTCACAATCAGGACTGGGCATGAGAGAGGACGTTTCATCAGATAGGTATTAGGGTCTTCTTGGTCCTTTAACTTCCGGCGCCCCCCGTGTGCGGCAGCCTGTTACAGCAGCTCTGCTCATTCTGAGTTTCTTTCTTTCTTATCTTTTTTCTCGTTAATTTTTTATAACTAACGTATTAGTAATTAGACTCTGCAACCATGTTCTACCGCTTTGTACTAGTCCTGGTCGTTTTTCTCAGTTTATTTCTACTTTTTTCACCCGTGTCTGGGGACCCAGAGCAGAGATCCTTTGTTTACAGTAAGGATCAGCTGTTAGCGCTGCGTCCTGCAGCGGTACTGCCGGCGGACAGACCCGATATTCCCAGCGAGCTGAGGAGGAAAAGACGGGGGTGTCGTGCTGGGAAGGAGCGCCGTCGCCCGAGAAGGAGACGTTATCGACCATCTCTTCCTTCTGTAATTATTGGAAACGTAAGATCTTTGCCCAATAAGATGGATGAACTCATGTCGCTAACCTGGTCACAGAGGGAGTACCGGCAATGTAGCATCATGATGCTAACGGAGTCGTGGCTAACATCGCTAACTCCGGACACAAGCGTGACACTACCGGGATTCCAGCTGCTGCGAGCGGACAGGACCAGAGACAGCGGTAAGAGGAAAGGAGGGGGACTGGCAGTTTTTGTGAACGACAGATGGTGTAACCCTGGGCACATCACTGTAAAAGAGCAACTCTGCAGCAGAGACATTGAGCTGTTAGCCGTTAGCATGCGTCCGTACTACCTGCCCCGGGAGTTCTCGCATGTTATCGCGATAACAGCGTATGTCCCCCCCTCGGCCAACGCGGATGCAGCCTGTGACTCTCTCCACTCTGTGGTCAGCAGACTGCAAACACAATCACCGAGAGCCCTTCTCATAATATCAGGGGACTTCAATCATGCCTCACTGGACTCCACACTGCCCACCTTCACCCAGTATGTGACCTGCCCAACCAGAGTCAATAAAACACTGGACTTACTGTATGCCAATGCAGAAGAGGCATACAGTTCATCACCTCTCCCTCCCCTGGGCAGATCTGATCACAACCTGGTGCACCTTGTCCCTGTGTATGAGCCCTTAGTGCGCAGGGAGCCACCAGCCACCCGCACAGTACAGAGATGGTCAGAGGAGAGTGAGGAGGCTCTTAAGGATTGTTTTGAGTCGACTGTGTGGGAGGTGATTTGTGATGACCATGGAGAGGACATCGACAGCCTTACTACATGCATTACTGACTATATAAACTTCTGTGTGGATAACACTGTACCTACCAGGACTGTACGGTGTTTCTCCAACAACAAACCTTGGATTACCCCAGAAATTAAAACCGTCCTCAAGCAGAAGAGGAGGGCCTTCAAATCCAGAGACAAAGAGGAGTTGAAAAGGGTGCAGAGAGAGCTGAGGGGACTGATAAGGAATGGGAAGGAGAGCTACAGGCAGAAGATGGAGAACCAGCTTCAACAAAACAACGTTGGTGAAGTCTGGAGAGGCCTCAGAACCATCTCGGGCCACAAACAGCAGAACTCTCTGCCTGGGAGGGATGTGAGATGGGCAAATGAACTGAATCATTTCTTCAACAGATTTGATTCAGCCATGAGGCAGTCTGCAGCATCGGCTGCAGACTCACCCACCCCCACTGCTGCTGTTCCACCTCAGACACTTCACACCTCCTCTATTCACCCTGCTCACTCCCCCCCACCCCCAACTGCAGCATCCAATACACACTCAACACAAGGCTCCAGCCTGTCTCTCTCAACCACCCAGGTTAGGAGGGAACTGAGGAGGATTAATGGCAAGAAGGCAGCGGGTCCAGATGGCATCAGCTCGAGGGTCGTCAGGTCCTGCGCGGACCAACTGTGTGGGGTGATGGAGCACCTCTTCAACCTGAGCCTGAGGTTGGGAAGAGTCCCACAGCTCTGGAAAACCTCCTGTGTTGTACCAGTGCTAAAGACTTCACGCCCCAAGGACCTCAACAGCTACAGGCCGGTGGCTCTGACATCCCACCTGATGAAGACCCTGGAGCGGTTGGTCCTGGCTCAGCTTTGGCGCCTAATAAGCTCATCACTGGACCCACTTCAGTTTGCCTACCAGCCTGGCATTGGAGCGGATGATGCCGTCATTCACCTCCTACATCGTTCCCTCGCTCACCTGGAGACCGCTGGGAGCACTGTGAGAATCATGTTCTTTGATTTCTCCAGTGCCTTCAACACCATTCTTCCCTCGGTTCTAAAGGACAAGCTGGTGAACTCTGGAGTGGACCATCACCTCACTACCTGGATCCTGGACTACCTCACCGACCGACCACAGTATGTGAGGACTCAGGGCTGTGTGTCGGACAGGGTCGTCTGCAGTACGGGGGCCCCACAGGGAACGGTTCTGGCTCCGTTCCTCTTCACCATCTACACTGCAGACTTCTCCCACAATTCCACCCAGTGCTTCCTGCAGAAGTTCTCTGATGACTCTGCAATAGTCGGCCTCATCACTGATGGGGACGACAAGGAGTACAGAGGTCTGACCCAAGACTTTGTGGACTGGTGCCAGCTGAACTACCTCCAGATCAACGCCAGTAAAACCAAGGAACTGGTGGTAGACTTCCGCAGGCACAAGCATTCTCCACTGCAACCACTGAACATCCAAGGTATGGACATTGAGGCTGTGGACAGCTACAGGTACCTTGGTGTTCATCTGAACAATAGACTGGACTGGACTCATAACTCAGACGCCCTCTACAGGAAAGGGCAGAGCAGGCTGTACCTGCTGCGGAGACTCAGGTCGTTTGGAGTGGAGGGCCCACTCCTGAAGACCTTCTATGACTCTGTTGTGGCTTCTGCTATCTTTTATGGCGTGGTCTGCTGGGGCGGCAGCATCTCTGCTGGGGACAGGAAGAGACTGAACAGGGTGATCCGAAGGGCCAGCTCTGTTCTAGGATGCCCTCTGGACCCAGTGGAGGTGGTGAGTGACAGGGAGAACGGCGGCTAAGCTGTCATCCCTGTTGGACAACATCTCCCACCCCATGCAGCAGACTGTGACAGCACTGAGCAGCTCCTTCAGTGGGAGACTGCGGCACCCACGGTGTGGGACGGAGAGATTTCGCAGGTCTTTCCTCCCCACTGCTGTCAGACTCCATAATAAAGACTTTAACTGATCAAGCACACACATCCATACATATGCAATAATACTAAGTGCAATAATCCTTTCTGTCATCGTTGTATTTTTACTCAGTTGTATATAGTATTTGTATTTGTATTCTATTTTTATCTTATTGTATATTTATTTTATTTTATTCTACTGTATATAGTATTTTATTCTATTCTGTACAGTTGTGTACTGTATTTATTCTTATTGTATTCAAGTTTTTGCCTCATAACTTTTGCACTGTCCACTTCCTGCTGTGACAAAACAAATTTCCCACGTGTGGGACTAATAAAGGTTATCTTATCTTATCTTATCTTAACACATAACACAGACATACTTTTGTAAGGATGATGCAGTTTTGTTTCAAACACATAACTAAAGCTAAATTACAACAAAAGTTGAGGTTCTGAGAAAACACATCTGAAATTGCTACTTTTAATTATTCTCGATGGAATTACTGTTCACATCTGTCTAGCCTTCCTGAAAAACAGAAAACCAAGGCTACATTTAGTTAGGTATCATTGAGGTGATAAAAATGTGCTACCACGTAATGCATCCATGTTTGTATTTACTGGTCACAGAGATCTAACATGTGAGAACCCTCATTCCAAAAATGTGTTTTAGGTGCCTTTTGAAGGCTTAGAACATATAATATGTGAATATAAAATACTTTGGCACTCATCAGAAGCATTTTTTTAATACTGTTGTCCCAAAAAGAACAAAAACAAAAAACAACTACTACATTTTACACAACTCACCTCAAGGACATGCACCAGAGCCTCACTTGCATCCCGTGCCCTCTTTGGAGGAGCAGAGGTGGATGGGAACAGTGATGGCAGCACATGTAGGATCTCAAGAGCCCGTTCAACTATACAGAAAAAAGAATCATCATCTCATTACCAAACTTAAACAAAATCCTCAAGATAAAAAAAAACAAAAAAAAAACAACAACAACAAATATTTGGCCAGTGACAACCATCGTGGATTGAAAAGGTGAACAACAAGACACTAGCACATGAAAGTTAAAGCTGTAATCCATAGTTTAAGCTTGTCACAGTAACCTAAAAAAATGTTAAATGGTGTAGATAATTGTAGTATACTGTGTTTACAGTAGGCTAATATGACTTATGCTTGAATGCTAACTACACCTACATTGACCTACATTGCATTAATGTCAGTCTGTAAAACTTAATGCTGAGGAGGGGAGGGAGGGGGAACAAAAAGGGATTTATCTTACATTGTATGTTGTGTAGTGAGCCTACACAACAACCTTTTCCTAAACTGGCCTGTTGGTTTGTATTTTTAGCCTTTTGTAGTGTTGAGTCTGTTTTCCCTGCGTGTAACTAGTAAAGGTGCGGCTTTCAGCTCCTTCAAGAAGGAGAGGGGGAGTGGGGGATTAGGCCTTTAAAATTTCTAATTCTCCTCCTCCTGTCCTCAGTGACATTACTTTACGGACTACTGCTTTAACATGCTTAAAGATCCAAACTATACTCTGATGACCAATAACACCAAAACATCATTGCTTACCTTTATCCATTCCCATTGGGGGCTTCAGCATCTTTTTCCACACACCAAAAAACAGCACGTTCTGGCAGAAAGCTTGCCATCTTCCCTTCAGTTCATTGATGAAGTTGGCATTTTCTTTATCCAAAATGCGATGAAGCTCCTCCATCACCTATAAAATATTCAGCATACCAATACAAACATGTCAATGCATCACTGAGGAGCAAGAAGTTGGTATGATAAACATTGTTTGGCTTGAATCACGTGGATTCAACAATGACTTACATGTCCAATGTCCTTGAAGCAAGGATATGCTTCTAGAACCTTTTTGTGTCTGTCCTCCTCGCGAATAGTATTTGAATCAATGAATGCTCTTCTGGCTGAGAGACATCCTGCTGGTTTGGGTTTTTTCTTTTAAACAAAGTTTGTAGGGTCTTGTAGTGTTTGGCCAAGGTTGCTGGACAGTGGGTGTCTGGACTGTTGATATCTGCAGGCTTGTTTGCTGCAAGACACAAAATTACATATATAATGTCTTTCACTTTAAATAAAAAAATCTTATGTCATTAAAATGACAAGTGTCAGAAATCTGCCATAAAAAATATAGACTATACTTTAATGGAGTTAAATCTTAAAAAAAACAAACAAAAAAAAAAACACTACAGCTCTGAACTTAACTATTAAATACTTATTCATTTTTCAAAATATTTACCATGTAAATGCCAATTTACATATGGTCATGCAATCATATACAATTATATGTAGGCACACAAGTGCACCGCTATAAAGATGTGCCCACACACACACACAGCCATGAGGCAGTTGGATGGACTCACTATTAGGACTTGGCAGGGTAGAGGGTTCTTCTTCAAGTAGGTTTTGTGCTTTCCTTTTTCCTTAAAGACATAGCAAAGAGATATTTTGTGTCAGGGTAATACATTTTAAAAAATTAGTTTGGAACCTAAATTAAAAAACAGTTAAAAAGAGGGGAAAAAAAGCCTCTAGTGAGGCACATTGTTTTTAAAAACATTACTTTACATGATATACTGAGTGGTTATAGACAGTGATGTTGCACAGACTTATACTATAAACACACCACAGTACCCAGCTCTTTAAATTTATAATATACTGGCTTTTATTAATACCAATACTTTATTAACATTAATTTCCACAGAAATGTTAACAAACTGATGATAAAACAGGAAAAATGTGATGTAGTTATCATTTTCTGATGCCCATTTTAAAGCCTTTTACTTCTGTCATGTCAGGACTGCCATCTTGACTCAACATGCAGGTATATTTGTTTTATTTTTTTATGATGACCACACAGTGACCGGTTTGTAAATGTAAAGTTGAAACTCACCTTCTAACTCACTTGTTTTACTGGCCGACTCTGGGCTGCTCCTCCCTTCTGTGGACAGATCCAGAATGATTGTTGAGTCACTTGAATCCATTTCTTCTACGTCACTTGGCTGATCAAGACGTCGCCTCTTGGCAGAGCTGCAAAGATTAGTCAGTTAATCAATTAGTTATCAACTATAAACTCAATCAATTCATATCTTTATTGTATAGCCATTTTCATATATACAAAGTGCTTCTTCCTTTCATGCTAAAACAGGTGAGGAAACTAAAGGCAGGTCACCAAATACTTGATTGACCATTTTGGATCACTTCTTTCTTTCCTTAATAAAATGCCCAAACATGATTTTAGCTTTTTTGTTTGTCCTCTATCGTTGAAATTAAAATTGTCAGGTTGTGGACAAAAGAAGACTTTTGGGGAAAAACTTTCACAACTTTCAGACATCGTACTGACTAAACATCTTATTCATTTTCCTCATTAATTGATAACAGAATTATCATTGCTAAAATTAAAATTAATTAGTTGCAGCCTTACCTCTTTGAATGTCTCCCATCTGGAGTGGCTTTTTGGGGGGATCTCACATTTTGCAGTCTTTTGTTTAGCTGTGTGTACACAGTAACCTGTATAGGACATTTAATACATTTTTCCAACCACTACTAAAATGTCCAACATAAAACACTTTGGTATTGAAGTGGATGCATTTCACTTACCCATGTATTCTTGATGCCTTGGTCCTGTAGCATAGGGTAGTACTGCACTATTCTCTTTGCCATTGCTGTAATTTCTGGTTTTGATGGGTATCTATCAATCAATCAAAATCAATCAAAATTTATTTATATAGCACATTTTTAAAGACCGAAGTACACCAAAGTGCTTTCCAGTAAAATCATGATACAGATAAAAATCACAATATAAAATATAAATTACAGATATAAATAAAATATAAAATAATTACATAATCTAAATGCAAATGTAAATTACCCTAATTCGCCTTGAATGCCAGGTTAAACAAATACGTTTTTAAACGTGATTTAAAAGACTGAATGGAATCTGATGCGCGAATATGAAGAGGAAGAGTATTCCATAACCTGGGTGCAGCAACGGCAAAGGCACGGTCTCCTCTGGTCTTCAGCCGAGACCTAGGTTGCACTAAGAGCAGTTGGCCCGATGATCTTAGTGCTCTCTGAGGGCTATACAGACAGAGGCGATCAGCTAGGTAGTCAGGTGCCATATTGTTTAGAATTTTATAAGTAAACAATAAAATTTTAAAGTCAATTCGGTATTTAATAGGAAGCCAGTGTAAATTTGCCAGAACAGGGGTGATAGAATCGTACTTTCTAGTGCCGGTCAAGAGACGTGCTGCGGCATTTTGGACCAGCTGCAAACGCTGAAGAAGAGAAGATTGCAGGCCCAAGTAGAGAGAATTACAATAATCCAGTCTTGAAGTGATGAAAGCATGAATGAGTTTCTCCAGATCTTTGTGTGGTATGTAAGTGTTAAGGAAAATGTTCTAAAACACTTCTTCAGTAAAGACTCAGAGAAGAGAAACACACAGAACTTCTTGCTAGCAAGGGCAGCCTCCAGACTGAGACTCGCACTAAGAAACTGCCCCGGTCTTTATTTATACTTCAGTGAGCGTTTGTTCTTTACATTGGAATGTGGAGGTGTACGTGTGTGTGTGTGTGTGTGTGTGTGTGTGTGTGTGTGTGTGTGTGTGTGTGTGTGTGTGTGTGTGTGTGTGTGTGTTGCTGATCAAAGGGTCATATAACATGAAAGCACAAAAGGAAACATCCTTGGTCAGGAAGAGGGTAATCTCCCCCTCACCCTAGATGGTTCACCCTAGATAACACAGTGAAGAAGTCCAGCAGTTCATCTAGACAAAAAGGCACTTAGACTAAAACAGACATAGCTATGTTAAAACAATAAAACAATAAAACAAGGTGCAACCTCTCATGCTCCCAGGACGTGGGGGTGCATTCCTGGAGTGCACACCAAGCCTGCAGCCTGTTAGAGATCACACATCCTGTCACTACACAATTAATTACAGTGGGGCAAAAAAGTATTTAGTCAGCCACCGATTGTACAAGTTCCCCCACTTAAAATGATGACAGAGGTCAGTAATTTGCACCAGAGGTACACTTCAACTGTGAGAGACAGAATGTGAAAAAAAAATCCATGAATCCACATGGTAGGATTTGTAAAGAATTTATTCGTAAATCAGGGTGGAAAATAAGTATTTGGTCAATAACAAAAATACAACTCAATACTTTGTAACATAACCTTTGTTGGCAATAACAGAGGTCAAACGTTTACTATAGGTCTGTACCAGGTTTGCACACACAGTAGCTGGTATTTTGACCCATTCCTCCATGCAGATCTTCTCGAGAGCAGTGATGTTTTGGGGCTGTCGCCGAGCAACACGGACTTTCAACTCCTGCCACAGATTTTCTATGGGGTTGAGGTCTGGAGACTGGCTAGGCCACTCCAGGACTTTCAAATGCTTCTTACGGAGCCACTCCTTTGTTGCCCGGGCGGTGTGTTTTGGATCATTGTCATGTTGGAAGACCCAGCCTCGTTTCATCTTCAAAGTTCTCACTGATGGAAGGAGGTTTTGGCTCAAAATCTCACGATACATGGCCCCATTCATTCTGTCCTTAACACGGATCAGTCGTCCTGTCCCCTTGGCAGAAAAAACAGCCCCATAGCATGATGTTTCCACCCCCATGCTTCACAGTGGGTATGGTGTTCTTGGGATGCAACTCAGTATTCTTCTTCCTCCAAACACGACGAGTTGAGTTTATACCAAAAAGTTCTACTTTGGTTTCATCTGACCACATGACATTCTCCCAATCCTCTGCTGTATCATCCATGTGCTCTCTGGCAAACTTCAGACGGGCCTGGACATGCACTGGCTTCAGCAGCGGAACACGTCTGGCACTGCGGGATTTGATTCCCTGCCGTTGTAGTGTGTTACTGATGGTGACCTTTGTTACTTTGGTCCCAGCTCTCTGCAGGTCATTCACCAGGTCCCCCCGTGTGGTTCTGGGATCTTTGCTCACCGTTCTCATGATCATTTTGACCCCACGGGATGAGATCTTGCGTGGAGCCCCAGATCGAGGGAGATTATCAGTGGTCTTGTATGTCTTCCATTTTCTGATGATTGCTCCCACAGTTGATTTTTTCACACCAAGCTGCTTGCCTATTGTAGATTCACTCTTCCCAGTCTGGTGCAGGTCTACAATACTTTTCCTGGTGTCCTTCGAAAGCTCTTTGGTCTTGGCCATGGCGGAGTTTGGAGTCTGACTGTTTGAGGCTGTGGACAGGTGTCTTTTATACAGATGATGAGTTCAAACAGGTGCCATTCATACAGGTAACGAGTGGGGGACAGAAAAGCTTCTTACAGAAGACGTTACAGGTCTGTGAGAGCCAGAGATTTTCCTTGTTTGAGGTGACCAAATACTTATTTTCCACCCTGATTTACGAATAAATTCTTTACAAATCCTACCATGTGAATTCATGGATTTTTTTTTCACATTCTGTCTCTCACAGTTGAAGTGTACCTCTGGTGCAAATTACTGACCTCTGTCATCATTTTAAGTGGGGGAACTTGCACAATCGGTGGCTGACTAAATACTTTTTTGCCCCACTGTATATGCCTCTAAGCATACATGGTTAAATATTTCCTAATACAAATAACTACATGCAGTATTCTACCATATGCAAACTTATATCACTAAAAGATTATACTGACTACTAAATACAATTTTCCATTGACAGTAAGGTTTAGCCTTAGAAATTAGGCGTAGTTGGTGAAAGCTGGTTTTTACCACAGTATTCAATTCAATTCAATTTTATTTATATAGCGCCAAATCACAACAAAAGTCGCCTCAAGGCGCTTCATAGATACAGAGAAAAACCCAACAATCATATGACCCCCTATGAGCAAGCACTTTGGCGACAGTGGGAAGGAAAAACTCCCTGTTTATCTAGAGAGACCTGTAGAGACCTGTTTATCTAGTTTGAAGGAACTATCCATGAAAACTCCAAGATTCTTAGCAGCATCAGTGAGGTGGTTAGCAACAGGCCCGAATGTGCCAGTCAGTTGTCCCAGAGGCATATTTCTATCAAAAACAATAATTTCTGTCTTCTTTTCATTTAAAGTAAGAAAGTTACGTGATAACCAGTTTTTGACATCGCTCAGACAATCAAACAGAGGATGTAGTGAAGATGAAACATCCCCAGTCAGGTGGAGGTAGATTTGAATATCATCAGCATAGCAGTGAAAAGAGACATTATGTTTTTCAAAAATGGAGCCCAAGGGCAGCATATACAGAGAAAACAACACAGGACCCAATACCGAGCCCTGGGGCACACCACAGCGAAAACGGGCAGAAGAAGAGGAATATTTTCCCATCATGACAGAGAACGACCTCTCAGAGAAATATGATTTAAACCAAGATAGAACATTTCCTTTAAGGCCTACTACTTGTTCCAATCTTGCCAAAAGGATATCATGGTCAACCGTGTCAAAGGCTGAAGTCAAATCCAATAGCACTAAGACCGCAGAGTGCCCAGAGTCAGCGATTAGAAGAAGGTCATTGAAGACTCTTAGTAGGGCAGTTTCGGTGCTGTGATGCGGTCTAAATCCAGACTGGAATTTATCACTTATACCGTTTCTCTCTAAGTGGGTCTGTAGTTGCTGAAGCACTATTTTTTCTAAAACTTTTGACATGAAGGGGAGTTTAGAAATCGGCCTGTAATTTGCTAGAGTGTTATGATCAAGGCTACTTTTCTTGATAACAGGTTGCACGACTGCATGTTTAAAGACAGTCGGAACATAGCCAGATGACAGTGATGAGTTCATTAAAAATAAGATACAGGACCCGATTGTATTCAATGCATCCTTAATTTGAGAATTTGAGCTTCTCAGGGTATTAATTATTTCCTTTAAAGTCGAGAATGACACAGGTTCAAACTGTTGAAAAACCATTGAACATTCAGAAACTGGGGCTTGATTTACTACCGGAGAATGTGGGGCCCTTAACACTGAGATTTTATCTATAAAATAATTTAGAAATTTTTCGCAGAGGGCCGGGGAGGCACCCATCGAAACATCAGAGCAGGGATTAACCACTGAGTTAAAGATTTTGAACAGAACTCGAGGATTGTGACTATTAGTCGCAATAATGTTTGACAAAAAAGAAGTTTTTGCCATTTTGGCAGCCTTCTGAAATTTAGACCGGCTCATATGCAGGATGTCAAGGGACACCTGAAGTTGATCTTTTTTCCATCTCCTCTCAGCTCGACGACATTCACGTCTAAGAGCGAAGGTGGATTCATTTAGCCAAAGTTGGCGAGAGGTTTTACGGCGTTTTACTGGAGCCACAGTGTCCAAAATAGAAGAACATGTAGAAATAAAAGAGTTGACTACGCCATCAACCGAGAGAGGTGCATTACTGATGTCATCATAACAGAAAGAGTTAGCAAAGGCCGCAGAGAAAAGGGCAACAGCCTCAGAATTAATCAGACGCGATAGGCTCAGTGGACCCTCAGAGTTCAGTTCCATATTGCATAACTGAACAATATGAATACAAGCATGCTGATCCACACAGGTATGCACACAGGTGTACACACGGGTATTCACAGACACGGACTACAGCTTTCTTGGCTGCTGCCTCAAAGCACATTGTGCGCTGTCTATCTTGCGTGCTGCACAATATCGTTTATTATTTAGTATCTACTGATATCTACTGCTAGCTAGTTTATTGTGATGGTGCTGTTTTTTTTTTATTATGTTGCTCTTCGTTGTTTGCTTTCTCTTCTGTTTTTTCTCTCCATACAGGTGACCCAGGTGTTTTGTTTGTTTTTGTTTTGTTTTTTCTTTCTTCCCCCCCTTCTCACCGTCTCTTCTCCCCTTTGGTTTTCTCTCTCTCTCTCTCTCTTTCTTTCATTCTTTCTCCCTGTCCTATCCCCCAGTCATGTCTGTCCCGTTTGTAGCAACTGAAAATAAAATAAATTCATAATTATAATAAAGGTCAATCAAATGGACCAATATGGCAAGGCCATGATGATCCACTTGGCATCTTTCTTGGCCTTAAGACAACAATTCTGATGGCTAAAGATCCAAACGGGACACACACACACACACACACACACACACACACACACACACACACACACACACAAAAAGAAGCCTGTTAAAACATTTAAATACCCCTAAAGCTCACATTAGCTAGTTATATAGTATTGTTGTCTAGATGCAAAAAAATGTCACTTGTGAGTTTTACAGAGAAGTCTCCTGCCCACTTGAAACCAAGAACAATACAGCACTTGAGTGCCAGCTGTCTCCAGGCAACCTCAAGGTAACAAGACTTCCCAAGTTGCTGTCTATCCAATAATAATTTAAAGTCCATACTAGTAAAGAACAATCTAAGACGTGATGGGAAATCTGTTACCTTTACACAGTCAGCCTAGATGTTTCCTCTAAAACTCTAAAACACAATTATAATGCAGTTTAGTTGAAGTTTCATGGATCTGGATTAACGTTACATTAATGATAATCCAGGTGCTAATCTAAGATAAATAACACCTAGCACCTTTCTTACTCCTAAGGGTTTTACATAAATTCTATACTTTGACAAAAACTATTATTATGTACTATATTTACATTTTAAAGTTAAGCAACAAGTTTGCTGCAGTGTGTATAATTGCATGCAAACTGTGTGCTGTGTCTATTCCACCATGTAAAGCAGGGTTCCCCAATCCCAGTCCACGGGGGCCGGTGTCCCTGCAGGTTTTAGATCTCACCCTGGGTCAACACACCTGAATCACATGATTAGTTCATTACCAGGCCTCTGGAGAACTTCAAGACATGTTAAGAAGGTAATTTATTCATTTAAATCAGCTGTGATGGATCAAGGACACATCTAAAACCTGCAGGGACACCGGCCCTCGTGGACTGGGATTGGGGACCCCTGATGTATAGGATGCTACAAAGGATGAAGCATTTTCTCCAACAACAGATCTGCTCGAACAGAAACTGAAAACAGAACTCAGGAAAGGTCCCAGAACAAACTTTATAGCTTTACAGACACATTTCAGTGAACAAACAACCAACACGGCTGATTTGTTGGAAGAGTTGATTAACTGGACATCTCCAAAATGTTAGAATACACCTTTAATACATTAATTGCTTTATATTTCATGTCCACATGAAGTGTGCTAAATTAATTAACTTTGCTTTCTGTAGGGCTGCTGATCTTCTACTGATGTGAGCTTACCAACAACTGTTGCCTGATAGTCGTTAACGCCTCAATGGAGCTCATCCAGTTTGCTTTGCTGCCTCAGGAAGTCCCTACAGCTACCTGGAGCAACACCTCTGCCCCCTCCTACTCTCATTTCCTGCTCCTTTCTACTCCCTCCGAACCGCTTCACAGCTTCAACCAAGATGACACTTCGTTTCTCCTTAACAGCTCCTGTCAAAATTGCACCAAAAGTAAACCAGGATCCCTCCCTGGCTTGGCTGGAATCTTCATCCCACTCATTTATTGCATCGTTTGTGTCGTTGGCTTGGTGGGAAACACTCTGGTCATCCATGTTGTTGTCAACTACATAAAACACGAGTCAGTCACAAACATCTACATCCTCAATCTAGCCATTGCAGATGAGCTTTTCATGCTGGGCCTACCCTTCTTGGCGGTACAGAACGCTTTGCTCTCGTGGCCTTTCGGCTCTCTGATGTGCCGAGTGGTTATGACAGTGGATGCCATCAACCAGTTTACCAGCATCTTTTGTCTAACTGTGATGTCAGTGGACGGATACCTGGCTGTGGTGCATCCCATCCGCTCTTCTTGGTGGCGGCGCCCCCACATGGCTAAGGCTATCAGTGGCACCGTTTGGGCGGGGTCCTTTGTGGTGGTGCTGCTGGTAGTGGTGTTCGCGGACGTGCTGAAGGATGATGGGAACTGCAGCATCGTGTGGCCTGAACCAGCAGAAGTGTGGAAGACATCGTTTATTGTCTACACGTGCACTGTTGGATTCTTCTGCCCCCTGCTGGTCATATGCTTGTGCTACCTGCTGATCGTCATCAAGGTATGACTTTTAGAGTAACACTGAAATAATTTGAGTTTTTAAGATAAAGGAGGAAGTTGGAGACATTTTTGAAAAAGTGTAGTCTATTCAATGCTCTTTTCTAAAAATATTACATAGTCTAACTCAGATGGGCAATAGTGAAGTAGGAGCCTTTTATTGTTGATTAAAACACCGCAGCATTAGTGTCATGGCCAACTTAAATCAAACTAGAATCCGCAAGTAAACCGATTTCAGCTGCAAACTGTTTTAAGAGTATTGTGGCTTCAGTCAACTAATGTTGATCTACTTGATTGACATTTTATGATTGACAATTAACTGTTCATCCACTATCTAAAAAAAGCCATTTCCTTTAAGGCCACTCTTACACCCTCAGGAAAGGGCTAGGGGATGAGGGGATTAACAATGATAAGCTCAGGGGAGAGATAACGAGTCAACTATACTGTTATATCACTCCAACAAAGGATGTCAACAGACTAGAATCTGCTGAAAAGACAAGAAATGGTTAATCAAAGAAAAACTTCACTCTCACATAGGGCACTGGCTGCTCACTACTAGCTCAAACACAGCGCTAAACTCATCGTCAAATACGTCAAAGCACATCACTACACAAGCCTCTGCAGGCTGGGAAACAAACACCTAAGGTCACCACAGTACTGACACTGGCGTACACCGAGAAGCTCTCCACAAGCTTGTATCCAGCTATACACTGGCTCCTCAGGAGAAATGGGCGGCAGCTGAACCTGTGAGAGCCAGGGTTATAACAGCCATCCTCACTTTACAGTTTTTTTTAATTGGTTTGGTACCATTTTCATAACTAAAGTGTACATTTTCAAATCTCTCAGTACAAAACTCACATTTGAAACACCACTAGTCATTCTTTCAAATACGATGTCATGATTTCATTGTATTTGCACATATTTTCATTCCACTTAATCATTGTTGCAGAACATATGATCATTGTGATATATTCTGAGAGCATTTGCTTTAATCACCCAAACAAAACAGTAAGATCTTTTTTCAACTTAGTACTTTTACCAATCATTTCATTCAGGAGCAAATAATACAAGGTAAGCGTTTCAAATTGTCCTTGGTGATGAATGAGTGTAACTGAACTGTAAAACTTTACACAGCAAATATTACACTTATGTTCAGGCATAACAAAAAACCCAAACAAACTATCAGGTGTTCAGTGTTGTATGACCCTAGAACTGGTCTACAGCCTACCACACCATCTTCAGATATAGCTGCACACATTGAGATGTTTCCCCCACGTTGTCCAGGGACTTGGATGGTAGCCCTTTGTCCAATAAGGTTATGTCCTCTGCGTCTAGTTTTTGCCAGAGGTGGGACCAAGTCATTGTTTTGCAAGTCTCAAGTCAAGTCTCAAGTAATGTCAGGCAAGTCAGAGTCGAGTCTCAAGTCACTGGTGTAAAAGTCCGAGTAAAGTCACAAGTCTGAAATTTTGAATTTCAAGTCCTTTCGAGTCTTTAAAAAAAAAAAAAAAAAAAAAAACACAAGAAAAAAAGCATGTTGCAGTTATATGCTAAATGTAAATATTAGACCATGTAATTTTTAAATCTGTGTTTTTCTCAACACATGACAAAATTGTGAACTTAGAAAATATACACAAATTGTGAAATTGCACCTCTTTAAAATGCAGCTCAATTAAACCTAGCTCCAAGAATAATTTTCACCAACAGTTCTGAGATAAGCCGCATGTTATTCTTGGATGCGCTTGTAGGACTGGCTTTAAAATCGCATGACAAAAATATCATACATATTAAAAAAAACTGCATCACCAACGTAGCCTGGAAAACATTTGCTAGTTAGATGAAGTCAGCTATCTCATCGTAGCATATTTATAATTATACGGTTCTTGTGAGTGCATACACTCGTGAAGTTTAGTAACTTCCGGTCACTGCAACAAGCCCAGGTACAGTTTACCGACGGATGGGTGCAGGACCTTGAAATGCACAGTGTAGAAAGTAAAGACCATCGTACGTATCATAAGTTTACCAGTCTCACAAATCGTCGTCATAAATACACATTCGTTAACCGTTTATTAATAGGACCTTTGAGCTCAACGGTAATTAATTAGCAGTGGAAATAATTTCTGGTAGCATTACAGAAATGTAGCAGTGACAATAATACTGTAATCGTACTGGGCAATTAGTGATACAAAACAACTGTTTTACCCTGTGAATAAAAGTATATGTTTTTGTCAATGTACCATAATAACAGAAGCGAAACGCAATGTTGTGTCAGGACAATTTACTATTTATGCACAATAAACAAAGGAGCGACAATTTCTGTTCAGCGCCAGACTTGCTTGTAACCTATATCACCAATTGTGTTATGAAAATGACGCATTAACTACTACAGCAGACTGACCTTTGTGGGAATGCTTGGAGCAGACTAACCTGTGAGCTGGAGTGTTCTGGGACGTTATATTTGATCTTTGAATGGCTGCAATCCAGGCCATCCGTCGCCTCTTTGTTACTTTGGAAACATGGCTCGAACAATTTCTCTTCAACGACGTAATCCGATAACAACCGATCTCTTTACCCGTCGGCTTCCCGTGGCTGTCATGCGACCGGCTATTGCAGTTAATAATACAACGGCTTCTTGACATTTTTGTGTTTCTTTTTATCGCTGTATAACTGATTTCAATTGAAAGCCAGCGTGCGCTAGTACCGCTTGCCACGAGTTCTCAGAATCCTTTGCGGTTCTACCCGTGAATGACGTCACATTTTCAATCTCTATATAATATGCATGTTAAATTTTATATTTGGGGTAAAATATCAAGTCTTTTCAAGTAAACCGGTTCAAGTCGAATTCAAGTCCCAGGTCATTGGTATAAAAGTCCAAGTCAAGTCACAAGTCTTAGAACATTTTTTCAAGTCAAGTCTAAAGTCATAAAATTAATGACTCGAGTCTGACTCGAGTCCAAGTCATGTGACTCGAGTCCACACCTCTGGTTTTTGCCAGATTGAAACCGGCCTCATCAACAAGAATATACTTGTGATGATTCACAGCAGCGTCCAGCTCCATCACCCTCTAAAATGATAATTTATTATTATTTTTTTTACAACTAATAGTTGTCAGTACTGTTAGAGTAATTGCATGCCAGTTTAGTGTTGTACCTGAATATATTCTGAACGCAGTTGTTTCACCCGGACATTGTTCCTCTCAAAAGGAACCAAGTAAATGTGTTTCATGGAAACCTGGTGCTTCTTCAAAAGCCGGGCAATTGTTGGAAGGCTAATTGATGGCACATGTCATTGCTGTTCTCAATAGCCTGTTTGATTTCAGACAGCCGTATGTCATTCCTTGCCCTGACCATTTCCACCACAGCCAACACCTGCTGGTCAGTCAAAACACGTGGGCGACCACCACCAGGTTGTCTCCTGTTAATTCTGAGGACAATCATATACTGTGAATATTGAAGTATTACAAATTACATTACTGTAAACTGACAATTACATGTTGTTCATCTATACAATAGAGTACTATATTTTAGAAGTGAAGTTGCTATAGCAGACATACCGGTTTTCTTGGCGAAAAGTTCTGATGATAGAGCTGACAGTTGACCTTTGTAAATTAGGCTGTACCAACCTGGCAGCCTCAGCCATGGTAAAGCCTCTGTTAACCACATGGTCAACAATGATGGCCCGGACTTCATTAGAGACGATGGTGCATTGTCTTCTGCCTACATTTCTCTGAAGACCACCTCTCTGTCAAGGAGCACCACCACCTCTTCGATGAAGGTTTCCTCTCCCTACGAGTCTATCCTGCTCCATATTTGAACAGTGCAAAGCCTCAAACACAGTTCTACTTATATGGTAACTAATTGTGATCATCAGGGGGAAACAATTAGCAATTAGTATTTCTAGATTGAAAGCTCTTGCAGCAATGTGTAACTTACAAATGACCAGACAACAATCAGTCAAGTTGAAAATCCATGGACATAATGAAGGATTCATTGATTAAACATTAAGATCAGTTGAATTAAATGATAGACAAATGTATTAAACTGAATAATAAGAGATGCAAATCAAAAATTTGATAGTGATAACATTATGAAAGGCAGTAACTGTGAACAAAACTTATTTAGATGAAACACTTATTTTGTGTAGTGAAAAGGATATTTTGTCATAATGTGTATTGTACTGACACAATTGAAAATATGCTGAAATGTTTGAAAAACGTGCACTTTTGATGATCTGTTGTGATATAAGTACTAAGAGTTTTGAAAATGTACCAATTGCTTGTGAAAACTGCGCCAAACCAATTAAAAAAAACTGTAAGCCAGCTTTCTTCTGTTCATTATAAACAGGTTGAAAAGCAGTGGTGAACCAGCAACAGGGTCATGTGCAGCGCATGAGGCTGCATAGCTGCAGACCAGTCAGGGTGCCCGTGCTGACCTCTGTACATTCATGAAAGCACCAAAAATGGGCACATGAGCATCAGAACTGAACCACGGAGCAACAGAAATACATGGCCTCTATAGCTGTGCCCTCTTTCAGCAACGCAAACATGTTTCAGGACTGGTTTAAAGAGTACAACAACATGTTTAAGGTTGAGAAGCTCCGAGGCCCCACCTCGCAACTTCCAGAACTTAAAGGATCTGTTGCTAGAATCTTATTTGCAGATACAGCACACCTTCAGGGCTCCAGTGGAGTCCATGCTTCAGGGCTGTTTTGGTATCAAAAGGGGGACCTGTGGCCTGTGGTCATAATGTTATGCCTGATCGGTATCTGCATGAGTGTGTGTATACACTGTTACTGTAACTTGTTTATATGTAAACAAGGTTATAACTTTTCATCTCCCACTTTCACAGTTGCTAATCTTTTTGCAGTCATGATTAACATTGCTCATGTTGACTCATTGTGAATCATGTTGCTGCATCTGTGGGACACATAATTGAACTTTGGGAACATAATGGCTCCTTCCACACTAAAACTCTGTCTCGGTTATTTTTGTTTAAAAAAAAGAACCTCACTCCTCTCCACAGTGACGTCCTCCTAAACTTACATTACTCAGAAAATCTGCCAACATATGCATAGATGCTGAAGTCCAACGTAAATGGACTACACTCTGTTAATATCACTAATGGCACAGGAGGATGAGTGTACTTAAGTAGTATTTGCACAGACCTAATGGAAAAGCAGAGTGTGCCATGGTTAGCAGGTGTTTCTACATTTTGGGAGAAAAACAGCAATCAGACTGTGTGAATGTTGTTCTTCCAGCAATCTGAACTCTTAACTCTATAAATATGTTTAAACAACAAACAGAATCACGTATATCCTCCCTAACCACCAGCAGGATCTCAGATAGTGTTGACTGTTTGTCATAGTTGTTCTATGTTTGACAGTTTACGTTATTTCAGTGACTTTTCTATTTCAGGAAATCCATCCATCTATCCATCCATCTTTTTAACTACTGGGTCATTAAGTAGGCTGAAGCCCATCCCAGCTGTCATTAGGCAAAGGGCGGGGTAGACCTCGGACAGGCCATAAAACAGGATTAATCTGGTACACTAGTCTCTTTTTTTCTTTAAAAAAAACATCTGTGTCTGCAAACATTTGTGTTATCAGTTTCATTTGAGCCTGAATACATTTTGGATGAAATTTCTCAAGTTTTTAAAATTGAGAAATTAAACTGTTATTCCACTATGAGACCACACGGGGGCAGCCCTGCCTTATTATGTATTATTCTCTCTTACTAGACATGGTTAGCATGGCTTTTGTGTCAAACTAACCAAAGTAATGTTGTTGGTTAATGTTTTTGTGAACAGTGGTATTTCAAGTATGGTCCTGTTTTTTTCTCCATTACAGGAGTTTCACTGGTTAAACAATCAGTGAATTGAAAGATTGTTGAATGAATGAATAACCAATGAAATGAAAGGTTGCCTATGACTTGTTGGCTGATCGCTGACCTTCTCTACTCTCCCCACAGATTCGACAAATATTCAGCTAATGTAATGGTGGACAGCAAGCCGGTCAACCTGGGCCTCTGGGATACAGCTGGACAGGAAGATTATGACAGGCTCCGCTCCGTACAGACTCACACATGCACACACAATAACTAATGGACATAAAGTTACACAGACAGAACTTATATAACATGTCAGCTAATTAAAACTGCAGCAGCTATTCTAATTCTTGTCTCCTTGTCTCTCCATCCAGGATGTTTTCCTAATCTGCTTCTCCCTGGTTAGCCCGGCATCCTATGAGAACGTCAGAGCTAAGGTGAGTTTTGGCTGTTTTTTATGAGGCCTGTCTCTCAGCTGCCAAGGAACAAAATGTAAAAAAGAACAAACGGAACAAAAGCAGTAATTTATTATAGAGAAAAATAATAGGTACTTGGATTACAAAATGGAGAAAAAGCCTAAACAGGTCTAATAATTGATGTGAATGAATGATTGATGCTGTGGGTGAAAGTTGGATGATGTATTTCTCTCATCTTTAATAGCTACAGCATATCATTTGTTTTTCATGCCTTCATCCACCTTTCTGTAACACCTGGCATCAGAGCTTCACCTCCCTCCACCTTTGATTCTGTTTTTTGCCTCTAACACGTTCCTTGATTTTGCGTGTTCCCCTTTCTTGCCTCTTATTTAGTTTTCCTTTACTCTGTATTCTGCCAGTGGTACCCTGAGGTCCGTCACCACTGCCCCTCCACGCCCATCATCCTGGTTGGCACTAAGCTGGATCTGAGGGATGAAAAGGATACCATTGAGAAACTGAAGGACAAGAAGCTGGCGCCTATCACCTATCCACAGGGCCTAGCTCTGGCTAAGCAGATAGGTCAGTCACTCTTACTTTATTTGCTTGAAAAGCACTTTAAGATTTGAAGCTCTCCTCACCAGTGAAGATATGAAACTAGCAGATGAAGATGCTAGAGAACTTTGTAGACTGACTGCCTCTGCAAATTTTTGTTATTCCCCTCATTTCCTGGCATCACAGTAAAAGTATAGTACCTGTAGTTGACTATAGTGTTCTTTGAAAGTTGAACTTATTCTTCTCCACTACCAGCAAACCTTTCTTCTTTTACTTTGTCTTTGTAGTTCTTTCTCTTCTTTTATTAATGTATATGTGTCTTCGCATGTATAGATGCAGTCAAATACCTGGAGTGCTCAGCCTTGACCCAGCGTGGTCTGAAGACTGTGTTTGATGAGGCCATTCGTGCCGTCCCCTGCCCTCAGCCCGCCAAGGTCAAGAAGAAGCCCTGCTCGCTGCTGTAAACGGTATGACTTAATAAAACACAGAGGAAGAGGAGGAAGACAGATTAGAAATTTGAGAGAAGAGAGAAACAAAGTTAGCTCGCTCATTAAATGAACACATAGAGTAGAGGTTCGAGGGCTTATTTTCTTTTCTTTGAATATAAGTCTGAAGCTATTCAATCAAGCCTTTTATTTGTCACATGCAATGTTTACATCTGCAGTGAAATTGGACCCCCCCCCGAACATATATATGTATCAGCTCCAGCCTTGAGACCACAGCTGACACCGATATGGTAGCTGCATGAAATGATGGTGGTTTTCCTTTAGTGCGAACAACTGCATGTCAATTTCACAGTTGGTCTAACAGTCCGTCACTGGTCTCTCGATCTCCCGTTGGAGAGCTTCTCTGAGATGTTATCAATCGTGTACTCAGAGAGCAGAGACTGCCGTGAGCTTCTCCAAGATCTTATCCGTGCTGCGTTCAATGAGCCCATTTTGAGAAGTCACGACCCATCCCATCATTTCCATCATAGCGGGCAGCCTTGTGGGGTTTTGAAAAGTCGATTCCGCTTTCCTTGATAAGCCAGGGCCAAGCCAACTCCGAACAGCAAGAACCCTGTTATCATGGTTCCGAAAAGGTAGATGTCTACAGGGAGTGCAGAATTATTAGGCAAGTTGTATTTTTGAGGAATAATGTTATTATTGAACAACAACCATGTTCTCAATGAACCCAAAAAACTCATTAATATCAAAGCTGAATGTTTTTGGAAGTAGTTTTTAGTTTGTTTTTAGTTTTAGCTATTTTAGGGGGATATCTGTGTGTGCAGGTGACTATTACTGTGCATAATTATTAGGCAACTTAACAAAAAACAAATATATACCCATTTCAATTATTTATTTTTACCAGTGACACCAATATAACGTCTCCACATTCACAAATATACATTTCTGACATTCAAAAACAAAACAAAAACAAATCAGCGACCAATATAGCCACCTTTCTTTGCAAGGACACTCAAAAGCCTGCCATCCATGGATTCTGTCAGTGTTTTGATCTGTTCACCATCAACATTGCGTGCAGCAGCAACCACAGCCTCCCAGACACTGTTCAGAGAGGTGTACTGTTTTCCCTCCTTGTAAATCTCACATTTGATGATGGACCACAGGTTCTCAATGGGGTTCAGATCAGGTGAACAAGGTGGCCATGTCATTAGTTTTTCTTCTTTTATACCCTTTCTTGCCAGCCACGCTGTGGAGTACTTGGACGCGTGTGATGGAGCATTGTCCTGCATGAAAATCATGTTTTTCTTGAAGGATGCAGACTTCTTCCTGTACCACTGCTTGAAGAAGGTGTCTTCCAGAAACTGGCAGTAGGACTGGGAGTTGAGCTTGACTCCATCCTCAACCCGAAAAGGCCCCACAAGCTCATCTTTGATGATACCAGCCCAAACCAGTACTCCACCTCCACCTTGCTGGCGTCTGAGTCGGACTGGAGCTCTCTGCCCTTTACCAATCCAGCCACGGGCCCATCCATCTGGCCCATCAAGACTCACTCTCATTTCATCAGTCCATAAAACCTTAGAAAAACCAGTCTTGAGATATTTCTTGGCCCAGTCTTGACGTTTCAGCTTGTGTGTCTTGTTCAGTGGTGGTCGTCTTTCAGCCTTTCTTACCTTGGCCATGTCTCTGAGTATTGGACACCTTGTGCTCTTGGGCACTCCAGTGATGTTGCAGCTCTGAAATATGGCCAAACTGGTGGCAAGTGGCATCTTGGCAGCTGCACGCTTGACTTTTCTCAGTTCATGGGCAGTTATTTTGCGCCTTGGTTTTTCCACACGCTTCTTGCGACCCTGTTGACTATTTTGAATGAAACGCTTGATTGTTCGATGATCACGCTTCAGAAGCTTTGCAATTTTGAGACTGCTGCATCCCTCTGCAAGATATCTCACTATTTTTGACTTTTCTGAGCCTGTCAAGTCCTTCTTTTGACCCATTTTGCCAAAGGAAAGGACGTTGCCTAATAATTATGCACACCTGATATAGGGTGTTGATGTCATTAGACCACACCCCTTCTCATTACAGAGATGCACATCACCTAATATGCTTAATTGGTAGTAGGCTTTCGAGCCTATACAGCTTGGAGTAAGACAACATGCATGAAGAGGATGATGTGGACAAAATACTCATTTGCCTAATAATTCTGCACTCCCTGTACTTTTGATTGTCACAGTGTTATTTGGGCAACTGCCTGCCTAATATAACATAACATCACCACAATATTTTACATTAAATGAGGAAATGTATCTTTGTTTCTCCAGCTAAGACTGCTTGGCTGCTGTAGCTTGTGTTTATGTTGAGAGTGACATCTGATTTAAAAGCAAGAAGCAAAAGCCACTGAGCACCATCAGTCAGCACAGAGGCAATGCTACAAATTTAAGGAACGAAGGTCAATTCTTTGTGTGTGTACATGCACAGAGCACATGTGCACACGGTTGTGCAGATTAACTCACAGATGTATATGACAACTCACGTTTGTGGCATTGACATTGTTTTCCAATCTTAACCCTTGTGCGCCCTGGACCAAAAAAAAGCGCGGACCCAGGTCTTGTCACGAAACAGGGCACCGGTTCGTGGTGGGGGCAGATGGGGGTCAGGTGGACCCCCGGCTATAGCGGGTCTCGTCACAGCGTCGGACAAAGGCACCTAATTGGTTGTAACCCTCCATCAATCGCGTAAGTTACGATGGGAAACCTTGGGGTCTGGAGGGACCCCAAAGCGCCACGGCAACAACTCTCAACTTCACATCATCATCATCATCGTCTCCTTCTCAAGAGTGTTCGCGTACACCGGCCTCAGTGAGGACCTCGGACTCTCCGTTCCTCCTCAACCTCCTTCCTCCTTCTCCCCCGTTCTCCTGCTCCCCGCAGGCAAGCGCTTAGCCGGATGGGCCCCGGGTTACGCGTAAACCGGCCCAAGTGGGGACCGCGGGCGCTCCATGCTCCGTGGGTACTCTGTGACCCCTTAGTGATCATGATGGGGTATTTCGCCACCCCGCACCACATTCGTAAGTTACGATGGCAAATACTGGGGTCTTGAGGGACCCTGAACCACCGGAGCAAACATCTCTCAACTTCACATCATCATCATCATCGTCTCCTTCCTCCTTCACTTTGGTCCTTCTATCCTGCGCTTGCAAACGCTCAGCTTTACAGAGGGTAGTCTTCACGTAAACCGGCCCTCTCCTCAGTTCTCCTGGGCCTCGCTGTTGGACGCTTGGCTTTACAGAGTTCGCGTAAACCGCCCTCCTTGAGGGCCTCAGACTCTCCCTGCCGCCTACCTACCTCCTTCTGCTCCATTCTCCTGCTCGGGTGGGCCCCGAGTTACGCGTAAACCGGCCTAAGTGAGGACCGGGGGTGCTCTCTACTCCGTGGGTACACTGTGACTCCTTAGTAATGGCGATGGGGTAATTCGCAACACCAATGCTCATTCATAAGTTACGATGGCAAACGCTGGGGTCTGGAGGGACCCCGAACCGCCGGAGCAAACAACTCTCAACTTCACATCATTATCATCATCATCATCAATTTCTCTTTCTCGGCAGTGTTCGCGTAAACCGGCCTAAGTGAGGACTTCGGACACTTCCTGCTTCCCCGTCCTGCGACCTCCTTCTGCTCCGTTCTCCTGCTCCTCGCAGTGGAGGGCTTAGCCGGACGGGCCCTGGGTTACGCGTAAACCGGCCTAAGTGAGGACCTCGGACTCTCACAGCCTCCTAGTTCTCCTTCCTCCTTCTGCTCCGTTCTCCTGCTCCTCGCAGACGAGCGCTTAGCCGAATGGGCCCCGAGTTACGCGTAAACCGGCCTAAGTGAGGACCTCGGACTCTCACAGCCTCCTAGTTCTCCTTGCTCCTTTTGCTCCGTTCTCCTGCTCCTCGCAGGCGAGCGCTTAGCTGGACGGGCCCCAGGTTACGCGTAAACCAGCCTAAGTGAGGACCTCGGACTCTCACAGCCTCCTAGTTCAAAGAACAGTAGTTCAAAGCAGTTACTATTTAAATGGTGTCTAGACAGAAATATTAACTCCTGTTATGACTAAGTTGCTAAGTTACTAGTTAATGAAGTTACCAGTAACATGGTTAATTGCATCCACAGATTCACAGTAAATATCCCGATTAGCTTCAATGGATCTATAATAAATTTCTGCTAGTTCTAGCGCTTCATTTAAACTGTATGATACTCATACTTACCCAGAGTCAGTGTAAAATAAAATTCTACCTGTGTGAACAAAGTCTGGCTCCTTTAATCCTGCATGACAAACTTCAGGATGCAGGTTTACTGACCCTCTTTCCTGCTGGCACACCTGTGACACCTGGGAGTCAGCTAGAAACTTACAGGAATGTTTACTTCATGCAAAGACTGATAGACTCTGTAATACTGTAAATGATCAGTAACTTAGGTTAATACTAAACATTTGTGCCTCTCTGTCTGTGCTGAACCATTTAGAATCAGGTTTTGAGTCAGGCTGCATTGAGTGTGGGACTTAAAAGCATTAGGCTTGAAGATGGTATGAAAATCTCTACTTACCTTCTACGCTATATTTTTGTTACTGATTTATTAATACATTTTACATTGTTTCTTTTGTTTATCAGTAGAGAGAACACAGATTTCAGAGGCGCAAAGAGAAGCACTGTTGCTTCATACTTAATACTTTAAAGCTGCATTAGGGGAAGACAAGAAGCAGAAGTACTTCCAGGCACAGCTGCAGTGAGGGAGCAGACACCTTACACTGAGTTCAGAGAAGTCAGAATTTCAAGAAGCGTCTGAAACAGCTCAGGTTTGGAAAGAAGCCTTTTATGTTGGGTGTTATAAAAAATATACACATATTTATAAATACATTTTATAATAACAACTATAATATTATTATAAATAGTAGTTATTCTCTTATTATTATAAATAAATATCAAACATTTCAGTTGATTTTCTATCACATATATTGTGTTAGCCCTGTGATAAACTGGCAGCCTGTCCTGCTTTTGTCCTGTGGCAGCTGGGATAGGCTTCAACCTCCCACTGTCACGATCCTGAGTCTTTTGACCCAGCGTTTTAAGTTTTAGTTTATTTTTGATGTTTATGGTTTATTTTTAAGTTCATTAGGTTATCTAAGCTCATTTGTTTATTTAGATTCCCCTTGTGTCTTCTACCCCTGTGTTTTAGTCTCCCTTTGCCCTTTATGTGTTTCATGCTGCGTGTCTTATGTTGTCAAGTTTATATCGTCTTGTCTTGTCTGCGTCTCATGTTTCCTGTTTTATTTTGAAGGTCTGTGTCCTATGTCAGTGTAGTCAGCTTTGCTTCCTTTGTCTCGTTATGTCAGAGTAGTGTCAGCTGTTTCCCCATGTGTTTCCACTTCCCCCTAATCACCCTTGTGTGTATTTATTCTGTGTGTTTCTGTTCATTCTTTGTCAAGTTGTCTGTTGTTCCATGTCTCCAGGAGTTTCCATGTTTATGTTTTTTGCAACGTTCAAGGTTTTGTTCTTTGCCTTTTGTGTTTAGCATTCAGTTTTCCCAGTTTAGTTCTAGTTAGGTTCTTTCTTGTGTGCATCTGCCTTTTGTTTTTGTACTCTTTTATCAGCCACATTAAACGGCTCGCTTTTAACCTGACCGTGTTTTACCCAGCAGACATTTATTTTAGTGACTCTTTGGAATGTAACGGACTTTGGATTATTTCCTGTGCAGGAGGAGGAGAAGGAGGCTATTCAGATGACCCGGATAGCCACGGCTAACCCAAGGTTTCTGGATTTTTTTGCCTGATGATTTAAAGAACTTTGTTATTGTCTCAACCTCAGTAGTAATATAACTTTTTAACTAGTTTAGGAGCATTTCACTTTTCTTTTGTGCTCTGAAAGACACAGAGGCTAGTAGTTTTTAAAACAGAGTACCACAAACAACATGTATCCCTTTAGAAATAAACTTTTCTTGTGATACTTCTAAAAACCACATATTCTTAACTAGCCACAATAGCACTGTATCGACCCCCCAATGTTCCTTTAATGCAACCTATAATTGTCTAGTAGCCACACAAACGCACTGCAACAGTAAGACTTGATGATTAGACAGAGGGGGTTACAGGTAGGGCCCCAACAGTCAGCAAAACAAGTCATAAAACAATAAAAGCTGCATACTTATCAAGAGCATCCCAGCACACACATCCCAACTGTAGTTCCATAGTTTTTCACCTTTTTTCTTTACAAACTGCTCTTTTCATCTCTCCATGTCAGAGGTCAACTGAAACCAAGTCCACCTATATAAAAACACCCCATCAGACACACAGTATTTTCCTCAGCACTTCACAACTTTCGCAAGGTATATCGTTTTAACTTTTTTTTTCGGACCCAACGCTGTGAGGTAGTTGGCACACAATTTGGCCATGTAGAAAGCATCGTTTGTTTGGAACGTGTCATCACTGTTCATAAGAGTTTAATTTAATCAAACCTGATTTTAGGATCCACGTGGCTCCTCATCACTCGCCGATTCATCATTTTATTTAAATATCTGAATGTTCGGAATGGTGATCCAAGCGGGACACAGAGGCTGCTAGTTTTAACGCACCAGAATGCCGCAAATATAAATAAAAGCCTGACTGTCCCGAGAGCCTAGCCACAGCGACACCTTTCTTTCAAATGGATGCCTGCAGGTGCGTTGGAGCCGACTTTGCTACCCGCACAGAGCGTTTCGGACAGTCGGGCGCTGCTTATGCAATAAAGAAAAACAACAATACAGCATGTTTCTCTGCTCCAAGACATCCGCGGTCCTTTCACACGGTAAGCATGTCTGTTATACCCAGCGCATAAATGTCTGTATGTCTGCACTGATTATTCAAACCCTGTTTAAAATGTGACACGTTTGTTGTCCAAAAACATTTCCTCTAAATTTGCAAAGTTACTGATTTAAAATCTGCTCTAAGAAATATTTCCTGTGATCTAAAATTTGGCACATTTATATTTGTGTCTGGTAACAACAGCAGCAAATGTGCTGTACAGCTGATTCTTTTGAGGGTGTAGCGCCTTCAAAGGTTGACGTAGGCACCATGTAGAGTTATAAAACGGGGTTTATTCTGGTCTCGACGACCCGGGAGAACTGCTCAAAGAAGAAAACGATTTTTTTTTAAAACATCACATCAAAATGCATTCTTCTACTTTGTGTAAATCAATCACAACGTAATTAATCACAGAAAATAAAACATTTAAAGAACACAAAGTAAGCTGACCTCCAGGAGGGGCTAAATAGTCCTTTGTGGCCTTACTATCTTTTTCTATCACCCTCCTGGGTGATAAGTTAGCAGCGATGCAGGTGGATGCTTCTCTGGTGTCCTGGATTGTTGATTACCTTACAGGAAGACCACAATATGTACGTTTCCCACAGTGTGTGTCTGACAAGGTGATCAGCAACACAGGGGCACCACAGGGGACTGTCCTCTCCCCCTTCCTCTTCACCCTCTACACCACAGACTTCAGCCACTGCACAGAGACCTGCTGAAGGAAACGGTTTCCAGGGCCTAATCCGTGGATCGACTTCCTTCGAGGCGTGGACGTCTATCAGCAGAGAATGTACCTTCACCTATCAGCAGAGAATGTCCCTTAGTCTGTAACACAGTCAAATATATTCTCAAGTAATATTCAAGCATGCCATTCAGCGTGTTAGTACGAGCTCGGGAGCAGCTTGGGAGAACAAGAAAACAGAGACTGCTTCAGATTGTCTTCCCAAAGTGACTCAACTTTATTCTCAAGTACAACAGTTTATATAGAGGGTAAAATTCATGAGACAGCAGATTATCAGTTTAAACCAGTACAGACCAAGATAAGGGAGCGTCTTCCTGCCCTTGGGTGAAGAAGCATCCTTTGTATAGTTTATTAGTTCAGATACAATTGTGATTATCTCAGCGACATATTTTCAAGGCACAAAACAAAGAGTTCTTACACTAGTGAAATCTGAAACAAACCATTTGGCCTCAACAGGCGTCTCCCAAGAGATTTAGAAACTAATGTAGCTGAGGGAGTGATCTCTGTGGTATTTCAACCTTGTACCAGCCTGTGATTCTCACACATCAATTCTTGGGTCAAAGAGAAAAATAACTAAAACAAAGGGGCCTTATTGAATGACAGAGTTTTCCTGCATAATGTCACTATAAAACAATATCCAGTAAATGCTCCCATGGTACTAAAATACCTAACAGTTCCCCTCTTTTATTATTTTTTAAAATAATAACTCAAATAGAAAGGAAAAATCACAAATGTAATAACATAATATAAAAAGCAAATCATAAAATGTAATAGTTCACAACCTAATGTTCAATATACACATCAGGAACATCATTGGTAACATCTGGCACATCCTCAGGGTCAATTTGTGCTAATTGCAAATACATTGAAGTAGCTGTACTAGTAGCTATATGGGTTACCACTGAGCGTACACAGGGTATCACACAACAGGCAATAATCATCAAAAACAAAATAATACATGCTACAACTGTTAGAAAGGCTACAATTAGTTCCTTCCATTTTCCAAACGTGTCCTGCATCCACTTGTCTAGCCACTGACCGTGACCTGTATTGGCTCTTAGTTCTATCTGCAATGCTTCAAGTTTATTCATAGCTTGTGTGAATGAACCGTCAGGGGCGGTATTATTGGGAATGAAAGTACAGCATACATCTTCAAACATCGCACAAACACCTCCTTTCTCAGCTAACAGCATATCTAAGGCCATTCTATTTTGCATGGTCATTAAGGAGGTAGCAGACATCTGTTCTCCTAGGGCTTTAAGGGCCGTATTGGTCAGATTGGTATGTCTTTGCTGATTGTAATAAACATAATTGATCCAGGCTACATTTTTGTTTACCTGTATCCACGGTAGTATTGAGGCAAACCCTGCTGATATTTCTCCTTGTGCCTTTAATTCATTTGGTATCCCGCGTGGAACTCCTATAGCATCTATGTAAACGTTATGTGAATAAGCGGAGCGTTTCGTACGTCTGCTGGATACAGGCAGATCCGAGGTTTGTTGTATCAGTAGTTCTTGAGCTAAAGTTACTAGACCACAGGTACCGGTCCAATTAACAGGTAGAGCTAATCTAAGAGTATTATTGCACATCCAATAAGCATGTGGGATTGGTCTGGTCAGGCGCGAAGCTGTAAAGCCTTTTAATATGCCTCCCCAGTACGAGTCGTTTAGTGTGTTGGGCGAATGCAGGATTGTTGAGTTATCTGAGTGCGTACCCATATATGCATATATATAAGAAAACATATGTCCATATTGTGTCCTGTCAACACTCGCTGCTAGCCATGTTTCGTTACAGCGTGCTCCTGGAGAGTCAGAAAAGAATGTATAGTTTTGTGTGTCATAATTTATGTTTTCAAGTTTTGGTCGGTGTATGCATGTCATCAAGATATTTGGGTGATGGCGCACCTGTGTTGGGGGCGAAAGAGGTTCAGTGCGGTCTTCGGGGTGCTGCTTTGGGTTGCAGGGGTGGGTAGAGTCGTCAATCATGCTAACATCCTTACTAGAGACTTGTCCTGTGTATATCAATAAACAATCTAAAGGACTTAGTTCTACTCGCACCGCTTCAATCAGGGTTACTGTTAAGGGTCCCTTTTTATCATTTTTGAATAGCATCTTTGTTAAGGGAAAACCTGAAATTGGGTATCCCACTACAACCTGTTCTGGATTACCCTTTGAACAGACATAACAGTTACTATTTCCTAAGTCACGAGCGGCTATTCTGGCATTTTCATACCAGGCGTTAGTTCCTGCTTTAGGGGGTGCATAAGATGGTTTATTGGTGGTGTCTGTGTTGCTTTCTACTGATTTTAGAGAACGTGAGGAGTGTACTAGGTGGGTGTCTTGCCAAGTGGAGCATGAGGTCTTGTCAGCAAAATGTGGCTTGCAGAAATGTGAACAGGGTTGCAGTTTACAATACAAAATAGTAAATAAAAATCCTAAGGTTAATGCAGTAGATATGATTAATAACCTAAATATATAAAAAACACAGTTCTTCAGTCGTCTCCTGGCCTGGTCCCAGGTTCGAGAGACCCTGTATAAGCGTTGTGTGATGACAATGGGCATTTCATTTTTTCCATTATCAGGATGGAATGAGTCTATCTGTATCAGGTTAGACATTGTGTGGTACTCTAGGCTTTCTGTTCCTGCTGGATGTTCGAGTACCTTGTTGTTGTTCAGGCGGGGGATCAAAGGGCTTTCTGAGTCTTGGCTCTTTCAGGCGTTGTGTGTTAATCAGTGATTGTGTGTGTGTAGGTGTATTGAATCCGTGCGCTGGCTCGCCTGAGTCGTCATCTGTAGGTGTATTGAATCCGGGCGCTGGCTCGCCTGAGTCGTCATCTACTTGATCCGACGCCTTAGGTGGTTTGGTGGGGCTGGTCTTAACCCTGCTGGCATGAATCCACTGAGGTTGTCCGTCTGTTAGGATGCTGGTTCTCGTCACTGCAAGTACAGTCTGGGGGCTGGAACACGCGGCCTCCCCGAGTGCCCTTGGTTTTAGCGACTTCACCAACACCGCGTCTCCTGGTTTCCACGGATGGGTTGGATCTGTGGAAGGGAGAGGCTGAGAGAGACAAACTTTCTGATAGTTATTATTCAGTGTTTCTACCAGGTTATGAACATAGTCAGACAATGCAGTGTCTATGTCCCCTTCCAATAGCGGTGCCCCTCTGGAGGCTGACCATGGTGTTGGAAACGGTCTTCCCATGATTATTTCAAATGGAGATAATTTGGTTGCTGCGGATGGAGTCATTCTAATCTTGCAGAGGATTTGAGGAAGTAGTTTGATCCAGGTCATTCCTGTTTCTATCATTGCTTTAGTCAGGCGATTTTTTATGGTCCTATTCATTCTTTCTACAACTCCTGAACTCTGAGGATGGTATGGCACATGATATTTCCAGTCTATTGCTAGAGTTTTAGCACACTTTTGAATTACTTCTGATGTGAATGAAGGTCCTCTATCACTGTTAATTTGGTGAGGTATTCCAAATCTGGGTATTATTTCATTGCACAACTTTTGACAGACTACTTCTGCAGTTTCTTTTGATGTTGGGTAAGCTTCTACCCATTTACTAAATTGATCCACTATTACCAGTAAGTACTTGATGCTTCCTTGTGCTGGCATGTGTGTAAAATCAATTTGTAATGTATGAAATGGGAAATCTGGTTGTGGTAAATGCTGATGTTTTGCTTTTGAGCTTACCTACATTAGTTCGTGCACATGTTAGACAGGTTGCTAATATGCGTTTTACTGCGTGTGATGTTTTCTCAATTACAAATCTTGATTTTATTGCTCCTATTACCCCTCCTTGTCCGACATGACTCACACCGTGAAAATGGCGGACAAGGATTAGCAGTAGTGAAGATGGGAGGGCAATCAAACCCTCAAGGTTTTTGTATAAGCCGTCTCTGTTATCTAAGGTACAATCATTACTTTCCCAGTAAGTGTAATCTGAGGCAGAGGCCTGCTCTTGTATGAATTTTAGGTCAACATTTGTTTCTAAATAGTCTGGGAGTGTGACAAGTGGCAGCTGTAAAGGCAAAGATAATACTTCCTTTCTGGGTGGTTGCTGTGAGGCAGCAGCTGCTTTCGCGGTTACGTCTGCAAGAGCATTTCCCACTGCTTCGTCTGTGTCAGCCGTGCTGTGCCCCTTCGTTTTAACAACTGCAATTGCCGATGGCAGCTGTATAGCCTGCAAAAGTCTTTGAACAAGATCAGAATTAGCGATCGATTTTCCATCAGCAGATGTGAATCCTCTTTGTCTCCACAATGTGCCAAAGTCGTGCACCACACCAAATGCATAGCGGCTATCAGTGTAAATTGTTACCCGCTTATCCACATGTAGCTCACAGGCGCGTATTAAAGCCATGAGCTCTGCTTTTTGTGCTGAGTGAAATGGTAATGAGTGAGCCTCTAGTATGATGTCAGGCAATGTCACCACCGAATAGCCACAAAGAAATGAGTTGTCATTTGGTTTTGAACAGGACCCGTCCACATAAACAATGACTGAGTCTGGGATTGGTGTCTGCTCTAAGTCTGGGCGTGGTGCTGTGGATTCCTGTATACGTGTCATACAATCATGAACGTCAGGCTCGTCTGAACCATCCTGTCGGTCAGAGGAACACAGCATACGAATAAGTAAGTGTGCTGGCGAATTGGGTGTGCTGCTTGCTTTTATAGTGAGATTTGCTGTTGAAGTCAGTGTAGCTTCATAACCTGAGCGACGTTGTGCGGTCATATGTTGTGTAGTTATGTTTGCTAGAATGGTCGTGACCTGGTGATTGGTGTGTAGAATAGTGTCATGTGAGAGTGTGAGCTTCTCGCAGTCCCTTATCATGATAGAGCAAGCCGCTACTGCTCTCAGGCAGGCCGGCATCCCCTGAACTACTGCTGGCAGCACCTTTGAGTAGAAGGCTACTGGACGGTAGCCACAGCCATGCTCTTGGGCCAGTACACCTGCACAGGTTGTGCCGTTCTCTGTGACGTACAGGTGGAACGGTAAGTGGTAGTCAGGCAGACCCAAACAAGGGGCGGAGGTCAGCGCTCCCTGTAATGCATTGAAAGAGGCAGTCATTTCTGTTGACCACAGTATTCGAGGAGGCTTGTCTTTTTTGCAGCATTCACGCAGAATGTGGTCATGAAAAGAACAGTCTGGTATCCACTGTCTGCAATAGTTCACCATGCCTAGGAAAGACAGCATTTCCTTCTGTGTAGTGGGCTTAGGGACAGAGGTCACAGCTTTGACCCTGTCTGTAGTCATGGAACGTTGTCCGTGAGACAGTGTAAATCCCAAATATTGAACAGAAGTCTGACAGTACTGCATTTTCTTTGCTGATGCTTTGTGGCCAGTCTGTTGGAGGTGCTGGAGTAGTATGTGTGTGGCAGTTTGACATAGTTTTTCACTTTCAGCACAGAGGAGGAGATCATCCACGTACTGTATCAGGGTACAGCCCTCTGGAGGAATGAAGCCGTCCAGGGTAGCACGTACCACCATTGAGAAAGCCGCAGGGCTGTCTACCATGCCTTGGGGTAAGCGAGTCCATGTGTACTGCTTATTTCTATGTGTAAAAGCAAATATCGGCTGTGTGTCCTCATGCACAGGCACTGAGAAAAAGGCGGAGCACAAATCCACCACAGTAAAATGTGTAGCTGTTGCTGGAATAGCTGTCAGTATGCTGGGAACGTCTGGGACGAGAGGTGGCAGAGGCAGAATGACTGCATTAATTTGCCTTAAGTCTTGTGTGAAACGCCATATGCCAGGTTTGTTAGGCTTTGGCACAGGATTGACAGGAGTATTATATGGAGATACTGTGGGCTTTATTACTCCAGCTGTCAATAAATCTCCTATGATGATGTCTAGGGCTGCAGCTTTTTCAGCGGAAATGGGATATTGCTTGACATATACCGGCTTGTTGTGTTTCAGCTGAGCGTGATAAGGTGTACAGTCAATAAATCCTACATCATTCTCACCTCTTGACCATAATGTCATGTTTTGATATTCAGCTGGCAATGTGACAGCAGAGATAGTACAGTGTATGGGGTAGGTTAGATCTATGTGTCGACATGGTGCAGTAATGTCATAGCCTATGTCTGAGTTATGTGACAAAACCACTGTTTGGCCTTCACTGGTGTGAGCAGTTATCATGTTGTTGAACAGTGTGAGAGAAACAAATATGTGGCTTCCAGGCATGGGGTTACCTGGTAAGTGGTGTCTGTACACGTCTTTGGCACAGTGTGTGACGTGGGGGTACCAGTCAGATGGATATTGAGTTCATTCTCTGCTGAGGCGTCCAGCTGACACAGAGGCTGTTCCTTCTCCATGGTGTCGGTGCATAGGGCAGAGAAAACATAGCTGTTATCAGTATCTGCAAACATTTCACCCTTTGTGTTAAATGAAATACACAAGTTCATTTTTGCCATTAAATCTCTGCCTAATAGATTCACAGGCGAGTTTGGAATAATTATGAATGGATGATATGTGATTTCATCTGGTTTTGGGCCCCAGCGTGTCTTTAGAGAATGAGTTTTGGGGCATTGCACTAGAGTTCCGTTTATTCCCATGGTGTTGATGCACACAGAGGAAACAGGCCCACTATAGAATTTTCCAGACAGTGAACTTTTAGTGGCTCCACTGTCAACTAAAAAGGAATAAATCTTTTCATCTATCTCTATATCTAACATGGGCAAGCTTTCTGTGTTACGAGACAATTGCAAATGCAGCATTGTGTGTAGTGCTTCACACTGTCCCTCATCCTCACCTGGGCCTCCCTATTGTCGGTCCAGCCTTTCGTTATCATATGGGTGGGGATTAAAATGTGGATTATAAGGTTGCTGCCTAAGTGCAAAGGGGCCATTATTTTGATGTGATTCCTGTCTGCGTTGCCAGTTACCTTGTCTGTAAGAGCTCTGCTGACGCCTAGTGGCAGGAGCTGGTCCTGTGTTTTGTGGTCGAGACCCACGTGCTGCTGATTTGCATTCCCTCCTCCAGTGTCCTATTTTTCCACAATAAAAACATACATCTCCATTCCTATCTCTCCTTCTGAAATCTCCCTGCTGCGCTTGTTGAGGGGGCGGGGCCCCTGCATACATCATTTTTTCACTTTCCTCTGAGCCTTCAACATCAAAATTCAACATCATCTTAACACTTTTAGCCTTCGTGCTGTTGGGAAAAAGATCTGCACCAGCTTTTGTTTTGACAAGTGTGATAAAGTTCTTTATTTTCATGTCATAGAGATTATCAGTGGCAGTCAGCTTCAATAGTTGTGAACATTCTGGATGAATATTGTTTAAGAATGTTGTTATGAAAATCTGATCATTTCCTCCTTCAGGCATGCATGCCTCATTAGCCCAGCAGTGCGTGAAACGTTTCATAAAAACTAGAATGGATTCATCTGGCTTTTGCTTGCACATGGTTACTGCATTTAAATCAATTTTATCTCTAGACATTGTGAGCAGAAATTTCTTTAAATTTTGAAAAAAGGCTGTGATTTTGTCATCGTTTATCCACAAAAACGAGGTGGTGTTGGCTGCTTGGTCATTTTTAGGGTCTAGTTCCTCTACTTCTTCAATAAGCTGAGATTCAGTCACACCTGGAATTCGTTGACATAATATATATCTATAGTCAGGCCCACCCAAGTGGTGGTATCTGGTACTTCTCTGTAATGCAGAAACAAAGGCTGTAGGATTTTTTAGAGGATCGGGAAGTTCTTTAATGGTTGCTGCTAACTCTGAAATTTTAGGGGGTTGAATGCAACACATGTCCCCTACTATCATGAACGGGAGGGAGGGGCTGACGTCATTAAATTGTGATCCCTGCTTTTCTTTATAACGGGTGTTTTTGTGGGGGCCCTCTTGAGTTTTTTCCTCTTTTCTTTGCTTTAAGTAGTTCCTTATTAAATTTCTGGTGTTAGTTATTGCTTTTGGCACAGTTAAACCATTCGCTACTCTAGCGTGGCGCTGAACATGATTATCTATGACAGAAACGGCTTGCTGCAGTTCAGCTTCCGTACGTTCAGTTAAAGGGTCTTTCATGATTTCCTCACACTCTGCCATTAACTGTTTTGTTTGCTTTTTATGTTCCTGTAACTCTTTTTCTCGTTCAGTGTATTCTCGTTCCTGTCTTTGATCTAGGTTAAACCAGTCATCTTCTTCTGATTTAGGTGTCATTTCAGTGCCTTCCTCACTCCTCTGTAATTCTGCTGTTACATCAGGATATACGCGCTGGTGACGTGCAGCCGCCGCAGCAGCTATTAATTCTGTGTTTTCATCATAAGGCGGCGGAGCCGTAGGTTGAACAGATGGGCATGTAAGGCTAGTTTTTTCTGCAGTGGATTTACTAGAGTCTACATTGGCTTGATTTAAAGCATTTACGTCTGGCTCGGGTCCCTTTTTCCATAGCGGTAGCATGCGATTGGTCACTTCACGACATTCTATCATATATTTTTTACAGGACTTTTTAATCAGCCTACTTTCCTTATCACAAATAGTATTTAACATTTCTACTGACCTGTTTTCTGGCGATAATCGTTCGGGATAGGGCTCCGGAAATACATTAGGATGCATTAAACTTATAGTTCTTAAGTTCGAGACGAAATCAGTCACGTAAGCACTTCCGCATGTTCTGGATACGTAATCATGGAAGTCTTCATTGATTCGCGAGCGTGGGTTAAACGTAACCGGAAGTGGGAGTCGTACTGAGCCGCTATTTGTGATTTTATATTTTATTTTTTTCGGTTTTACAGTTAATTTTGATTTTTTATCGGACCCGTCTAAGGTCTTTGAATTATTCTGACCCATGGTCAGTGATTTCCAGAGGGGTTTAGACGCTTGAAGGATTTAAGTTAGTTTTTTTTTTTGCTGTGGCACACCTGAGGTTACTTGATTTTTTGCTAGCAATTTTATCTTTTTAGTGAGCAACTTCTCACTTTTTAACGAGCAACTTCTCGTTTTATGACCCCAGGCAACTTCCTGTGTCCTTTCTGCTGGTGAGCAACTTCTTAGTTTATGACAGCAGGCAACTTCCTGTGTCCTTTCTGCTTTAATTTACAAAACAACAGGCAACTTCCTGTGTTTCTATGTGGGCCACTAACAAAGGCTCCTCAGCGTATCCCACTTGTTACTATGTGGGCCACTGAAGAAGGCCTCGTCAGCGTATCCCGTTTCTATGTGGATCACTGAGAAAGGCATAACACAGTCTTATAAAATAAAAAGACACGTGCCTACCTTCGTCAGGATCCCACTTCTGACACCAAAATTGAAGGAAACGGTTTCCAGGGCCTAATCCGTGGATCGACTTCCTTCGAGGCGTGGACGTCTATCAGCAGAGAATGTACCTTCACCTATCAGCAGAGAATGTACCTTCACCTATCAGCAGAGAATGTCCCTTAGTCTGTAACACAGTCAAATATATTCTCAAGTAATATTCAAGCATGCCATTCAGCGTGTTAGTACGAGCTCGGGAGCAGCTTGGGAGAACAAGAAAACAGAGACTGCTTCAGGTTGTCTTCCCAAAGTGACTCAACTTTATTCACAAGTACAACAGTTTATATAGAGGGTAAAATTCATGAGACAGCAGATTATCAGTTTAAACCAGTACAGACCAAGATAAGGGAGCGTCTTCCTGCCCTTGGGTGAAGAAGCATCCTTTGTATAGTTTATTAGTTCAGATACAATTGTGATTATCTCAGCGACATATTTTCAAGGCACGAAATAAAGAGTTCTTTCATTAGTGAATTCTGAAACAAACCATCTGGCCTTCAACAGGCGTCTCCTAAGAGATTTAGAAACTAATGTAGCTGAGGGAGTGATCTCTGTGGTATTTCAACCTTGTACCAGCCTGTGATTCTCACACATCAATTCTTGGGTCAAAGAGAAAAATAACTAAAACAAAGGGGCCTTATTGAATGACAGAGTTTTCCTGCATAATGTCACTATAAAACAATATCCAGTAAATGCTCCCATGGTACTAAAATACCTAACAGTAACGGAATACAGTTACTCATATTTTGTATTTTAAATTCGTAACGGCGGTACATGTATTCCGTTACTCCCCAACACTGTGTATCATATATAAGAGACAAATATTGTTCTTCTGGAAGTCCAGCAGTTCATCTAAACAAAAGGCACTTATGCTAAAACAGACACAGATATGTTTATCTAACCATCAAACAATAAAAGAAGGTACGACCTGTTCTCGTGACCCCAGGATGTGGGTGTGAATGCCAGAACACTCCGGAAGTCTTTGCAGACTGCTAAGGATCAAACCTCTATCAATATGCAATTGATTATAAAGCTCTAAGCATATATGAGTAAATATTTCTAAGCATAAATGACAATCAACCATATAAACCTGACAGACGGGTCTCTCGGTCCCTGTTATGTCAGTCCCACTCTGAACACTGATACATGTTAAGCTTAATTTATTAAGTATTTGCTTACAACCTAAATGTCTTTGCTACCTCCGTCCACCTTGGTAACGTTTGGTTTTCTTAATGTTAGAGTGTCATGGTCCGGAGTCTGTGGACTCTGTGTTTAAGTTTATTATTATTCTGTGGTCTTGTTTATTTTGGGGTCCTTTTTATGATTACCCCCAGTGTTTGGTGTCCATTGTGCTCCCCTGTTCCACGTTTCACGTTCCTATGCTCTGTCTCCCCCAGTCTGTGTTAAGTTTGCGTCTGTAGAGTTCAGTCAGTGTGTTTCCTGTTTTATTTTGAAAAAGGTCTCGTGTTCTGTGTTCATGTGCTTAGTTTTACTCTCCCCTGTCCTGTCTTTAGGTTCATGTATGTCAGCTGTTGCCCTCGTGTGTTTCCTTTTCCTCCCGTGTATTTAAGTCCTCTGTTTTCAGTGTGTCATTGTCAGGTCGTCTGTTTTCTATTATTCCACTATTAAGGTGGAAATGTGTGTAGTTTTGATGTGCTGGTGTGAAAGGTCTGAAACGCCTGCTGTCTGTGCAGTTATCTACCTACGAAGACCAAATAAGGATCACTGAGCTGAACTCTCACATTTTAGTAGAAGCAGGTTAAACACGAGCTTGAAAGGCTGTCTTGGTACCGATCCAAGGTGTACTTGGGCTCTTGCTCCATGACAACTGAAATATACTGCAGCCTCGTAAATTAGACAAGTGGAAGAAAATGGTTGAAGGGTATTTGAAAAAATTAGGTAGGGAATCAATAGGGGGTCCACGGCCCTATTGGGGACACTCTCGTAGGGCTCAAAATCTGGGACTCTCCATCAGTTCCTCTTAGAACTGAAGAAGCTTCTCAGGTGAAACTTCTTCAAGAAACTCAAAGAAGTCCAGACACTTTTCTTCATTAACTGTCAAACATGGAGGAGGAAGTGGGAGGTCTGAGGCTGTTTGCTGATCCAGGGTCAGTGACTTGTGCAGAGTGAGAGGCTCCCTGAACCAAAACAGCTACCACAGCATCCTGCAGCACCATGCAGGACCCTCTGGTCGGTCAGAGGTTCATCCTACAGCAAGATAATGACCCAAAACAGTCCAAGCTGTGCCAGAACTACCTCAGGAACAAAGAACAAGATGGTGAGCTTGGAAAATATGAAGTGTCCAGCACAGTCTCCAGACTGAAACCCCATCGAGCTGGTTGAACTGGACAGAAGAGTGAAAGCAAAGCAACCTACAAGGTCCACATTTATGGGAACATCTGCTACAGATATGGGAGAATATTTGATTTCTATAGTAGACAGAAGCCACGGGTGTGTTCAGTCAAACGTTTAGAATAAACTTTGGTCTATAAATGTGTTTCATGATTTATTTTTAACTCCAACTGCTTATTTGTACTATGCTTTCATTTCAGAGTGCAATGAGAAAGAAAAGTTCAGTCTATGTATTTCCTGCTTTGTTGTGAAGGTCCGTGTCTCATGTCAGTGTGTTTAGTTGGCGCTTCCTCTGTCTCGTCTTGTCAGTCACTCCCAGCTGTGTCCTCCTCCTGTGTCTCATTCCCTCGTTATCCCTCTGTGTATTTAAGCCTTGTGTTTGCCTCTGTTAGTTGCTGGTTTGTCTGCGTATCTGTCAGAGTCCTGGGTCTCCTGATCTAGTGTTTTCATTTCTTTGTGATTTTTGTATTATGTCCATTTTGTTTGTGAGTTATTCTATGCTTCCTAGGTTTTGATTCCCTGCCCCCTTGTTTCTCTGTGCACTCTGTTCTGTGTTCAGTCTTCTCTGTCCATTTGTTCTGCCCTGTGTTGTTGCCCTCTGTGTCTCCCTCTGTGTAACTGTCTATATAGTGATGTGTTGTGGTGCTTTGCTCCCACCCCTTGTGTTCCGTGTTTTCGTCTTCCCTTCGTGTACTTCTTCATATTCGTGTACTGTTAGTTTTCCCGGTTTAGGTTTTTGCTTAGTTTCCATGCTCACCTTCACCATTTCTGTTTGTATCACCATGTGATGAATAAACTCACTTGCATCTGAGCTGCCTGCATAAAGGGTCCTTTAATAATTTACACACGGCTCGCAAACCGTGACAAAAACACTGGAAAAATTGGGCTGTTCTAAAACGTTTGACGGGTAGTGTATGTGTTTAGTTTATATATTTTCTTTATTTATATCGTTTGTTTTATATTGTAGCAAAGTGTTACTTGGATACTTCTCTATGTGCTTCTTTATGTGCAATTTTGTTGCATCTGAGCCTTAGAAATTTATTGGTGGTAGTGATGAACTGCTGTTAGAATCAGGTTAAATTGTTAAAATCAGACAATTACCTCTCCAGCTGTTGTTACAGTCTTTGTGTTTATCGGATCCTTACAGGGTAAAAGATGACGACACCTAAAGAAATCCTTCTGGGGACTCTGGAGGATTTGGAACGTGAAGACTTTGAAAAATTCAAGTGGCATCTGAAGAACAATGGGTCTGTAGAAGGTTTACCAGCAATCCCAGGGAGTAAACTGGAGAATGCAGAGAGGACAAAAGTAGTGGATCTGATGTTTGAGACCTACTCTATCAACACTTTTGAAGTCACTAAAATCCTTTTGGGGAAGATAAACAAGAATGATCTGTTGGAGAATTTAAATAAAACCATCCCAGAACCTAAAGGTAAGTCAGGGAATGACTAAACAAAAAACACATAAACAATAAAAACATTAGTTAACATTACACAGGTGCCATTACCATCCATATAAATAATAAATCCAAGACACTTGCCAACACTTTCAGGAGTGAGAGACTGCAGAAAGCCAACAGTTTGTGTTTTATGCATCTGCACAGATAACCTCCTGTGTACACATGAATATCTGCTCTTTGGGTTGGTTTGATTAAAATGGGACCAGCAGCAGGTTTTCTGCCCATTTTAAAGATTTATGTTGTCCGATTGGTGTTAGAGCTGTTTTATCAACATAAATGAGGCGACAACAACAGTTTGGGACACGTCACAAATATGATCAAAGTGCTTTTTCTTACATCTATTTACCTGTTGAAGGTACAGTTAAAAAAATGGCTGCCATTTTTTTCTGCTGTTTGGAGACCCAAACAAAAAAATGCCCAGAAAGTAAATGCTTTTTATTATGGTTGATAAACAGGACACTAAGGTGATTGGTCAAAGGTTGGAGGAAAGTCACAGTTCTCCTTATGACTGAAATCTCAGCTCATGTTTTTTCTTCTGCAGCTTTCTGGGAGATTCCACTTCAGCCTTCTGCTGGCAACGCTCCCGTTACCATGCTTCCCTTAGGCAGTATCATTAGAAGACATAGCATACATTTACACTGCTATGCAGATGACACCCAGCTCTATCTGTCCATGAAGCCAGATAACACACACCAATGAGTTAAACTGCAGGAATGTCTTAAAGACATAAAGACCTGGATGGCCGCTAACTTTCTGCTTCTTAATTCAGATCAAACTGAGGTTATTGTACTCGGCCCTGAAAACCTTAGAAATATGGTATCTAACCAGATTCTTACTCTGGATGGCATTACCTTGGCCTTTAATAATACTTTGAGGAACCTTGGAGTCATGTTTGACCAGGATATGTCCTTCAACGCACATATTAAACAAATATGTAAGACTGCTTTCTTCCATTTGTGCAACATCTCTAAAGTTAGAAATATCTTGTCTCAGAATGATGCTGAAAAACTAGTTCATGCATTTATTACTTCCAGGCTGGACTAATGTAATTCATTATTATCAGGAAGTCCTAAAAACTCCCTGAAAAGCCTTCAGCTAATCCAAAATGCTGCAGCAAGAGTCCTGACAGGGACTAGAAAGAGAGCAGATTTCTCCTGTTTTGGCTTCCCTTCATTGGCTTCCTGTTAAATCCAGAATTCAAAATCCTGCTCCTCACATACAAGGTCTTAAATAATCAGGCCCCATCTTATCTTAATGACCTTGTAGTACCATATCACCCTATTAGAGCACTTCGCTCTCACACTGAAGGCCTGCTTGTTGTTCCTAGAGTATTTAAAAGTAGAATGGGAGGCAGAGCCTTCAGTTTTCAGGACCCAAAAAGATAGTTGGGGTTTGTCTGTTATGTTACTGTAGGTTCTTTACCTTACAATATAAAGCACATTGGGGTGACTGTTGTTGTTATTTGGAGGAATTAAAAAAAAAAGTTCATAATTGAAATTCTTTCATTTATTCTACATATTTATTCATATGTTCCATAGTGTTGTTTATGTAATATGTGAAATGTTGCTAGTATTGATTTGGTGCTGTGTAAATAAACATAATTAAATCAAATGTGTCTCTATAAAACCTGCCCTCAGTTATAACCCAAGTGTCAGGGCTCAATGGCTCATGAAAAGGACTCAAGCGCAGAACCAAAAACTAGAGGCTGAGTGACTTTTAACAGAAATGTATTTTACTAGATTTCTTGACAGAGAAAGCTGAATCACAGCTAAATTCAACAGCAAGCGAGGTATTATGAGAAGTGCAGAGCTGAGGCCAGAACATAAGCTGAGGCAGGTCAAAGGAACAACAGGGGCAGAAACGGGCAGAATAGAAACAATGCAGGATCACTGGAACAAAGGAGATAATAATCAGAGTGGTCCACAGTGTAGTGAATGAGTCCAAGATTTAAAAACTAAGAGGTGTTACGTGGCTGCAGGTGGAGATCAGCTGGAGGAGGAGATGAATTAAATCTGGGTACAGAGTGAGATGTGGGTGCACAAGGAGGCAGGCAGGTGAGGAGGGCAGTTTGCAAGAGTGAGTTTTCCCAGCAGTGGCAGGCCAGAATCCTGAGGCGTGACTTATGGCGAGAGTTGGAAGATATATCCAGGTGCCGACTAGGGAACAGGAAAAGAGGGTTACGCGAAACAGGCTGAGAAGCACAAGACAAAATGTGAGGCAGAGAACTGACTGTGGTAAGCAGACAATCTGGAGAAGGTTCATTGTGAGTGCTGCTCATAAATACTGCCGGAGTAATTGGCAACAGGTGAGGAGCAGGGAGGAGTGAGGAGGGCTCCACCCAGGGGAGGAGAGCTGATGCTCTGGAAAGTTACTCAGACTCACCCGGATCATGACACCAAGAGTCCAGTGAACTGAACACATAACCACAGTAACCAGAATGCAGTTTTCTCATTTGTGTCATTTGCTGTATCTTCATGCAGAGATTCTCCCTGAGTGTCAGCTCAAGCTCAAGTCAAACCTGAAGCAGAAGTTCCAGTGTGTGCTTGAGGGGATTTCTACAACAGGAGACCAGACCCTCCTGAATCAGATCTACACAGAGCTCTACATCACAGAAGGAGGGACTGCAGAGGTCAATGATGAACATGAGGTCAGACAGATTGAAACAGCATCCAGGAAACCAGACAGACCAGAAACAACCATCAGACAAGAAGACATCTTTAAAGCCTCACCTGGAAGAAATAAACCAATCAGAACAGTTCTGACAATGGGAGTGGCTGGCATTGGGAAAACAGTCCTAACACAGAAGTTCACTCTGGACTGGGCTGAAGGCAAAGCCAACCAGGACATCCAGTTCATGTTTCCATTCACTTTCAGAGAGCTGAATGTGCTGAAAGAGGAAAAGTTCAGCTTGGTGGAACTTGTTCATCACTTCTTTACTGAAACCAAAGAAGCAGGAATCTGCAGCTTTGAAGACTTCCAGGTTGTGTTCATCTTTGATGGTCTGGATGAGTGTCGACCTCCTCTGGACTTCCACAAAACTACAATCCTAACTGACCCTAGAGAGTCCACCTCAGTGAATGTGCTGCTGATAAACCTCATCAGGGGGAAACTGCTTCCCTCTGCTCGCCTCTGGATAACCACACGACCTGCAGCAGCCAATCAGATCCCTCCTGACTGTGTTGGCGTGGTGACAGAGGTCAGAGGGTTCACTGACCCACAGAAGGAGGAGTACTTCAGGAAGAGATTCAGAGATGAGGAGCAGGCCAGCAGCATCATCTCCCACATCAAGACATCACGAAGCCTCCACATCATGTGCCACATCCCAGTCTTCTGCTGGATCACTGCTACAGTTCTGGAGTTTGTCATGAAGAACAAAGAGAGCGAAGATCTGCCTAAGACTCTCACAGAGCTCTACCTACGCCTTGTGCTATTTCACCTAAAAACGAAGGACATCAAATATGATGGAGAAGCTGAGACAGATTCATGCAGGAAGATGATTGAGTCTCTGGGAAAACTGGCCTTTGATCAGCTGCAGAAAGGAAACCTGATCTTCTATGAATCAGACCTGACAGAGTGTGACATTGATATGAGAGCAGCCTCAGTGTACTCAGGAGTGTTCACACAGATCTTTAAAGCTGAGGAGTGCCACATGTTCACTGATGTCGTTTACTGTTTCGTCCATCTGAGCATTCAGGAGTTCTTTGCTGCTCTTCATGTCTATCTGACCTTCATCAACTCTGGAGTCAACCTGCTTAAGAAACAATCTCCTCTCTCTAAAAGTTTCCAGAAAACACTTACTGTAAAACACTTCTACCAGAGTGCTGTGGACAAAGCCTTGAAGAGTCCAAATGGACACCTGGACTTGTTCCTCCGCTTCCTCCTGGGTCTTTCACTGCAGACCAATCAGAATCTCCTATGCATGCTGACACAGACAGGAAGTAGCTCACAGACCAATGAGGAAACAGTCCAGTACATCAAGAAGAAGCTCAGTGGGAAACTGTCTGCAGAGAAAAGCATCAATCTGTTCCACTGTCTGAATGAACTGGATGATCGTTCTCTAGTGGAGGAGATCCAACAGTCCCTGAGATCAGGACGTCTCTCCACAAATAAACTGTCTCCTGCTCAGTGGTCGGCTCTGGTCTTCATCTTACTGTCATCAGATCTGGATGAGTTCGACCTGGAGAAATACTCCCGTTCAGAGAAGGTTCTTCTAAAGCTGCTGCCAGTGGTCAAAGCCTCCAAGAAAGTGCTGTAAGTGAATCTATGAACAAATATGTTAATAATGCTAGATGAAGAAAATAATATGTCTCCATTGTTATTCTTCCTCAGGCTGACAGATTGTGAACTCTCAAAAAGAAGCTTTGAAGCTTTGTCTGAAATTCTCAGCTCCCCATCCAATCATCTGAGAGAGCTGGACCTGAGCTTCAACAAGATGCAGGATTCAGGATTGGATTTGCTGTGTGTTGGACAAAAGAGTCCTGACTGTAAACTTGAAACTCTCAGGTAAGGATACAGAATTTTTGACACTTTTCGACTCTTAAATCTGTAAGTTTATCTTGATGCGGACATTCAAAGTCAGCACAATTTTCCTTTTAAGTTCCTGAGTTTATATTTTTGACTGTCAGGTTGTCTGGACAGATGTTTTTATTTTATTTTATTTTTTTACTTGTCCCTAAAGTCAGAACTAAACCCACATGTACATGACTTTCTGTTACTGGAGCAGCCTTCCCGAAGACAGCAGTGTGTTTTCATGCTTTTAACACTTAGAGCCCCAAGAGCAGCCATTTGGCTTTTCTACCTTTAAAACCCACCTACCAGCCAAATGGCTTTTAGCTAGGCTTTAGCTTCAGCCAAGTGGAAGCTAAATTGGCTAGTCATTCATATGTAAATTAGGTTGTTACCTGAGAATTCTGGAGGGGAGTGGGTGTGTGTGAATGATTGCTAATTTCTAACTGCCAACTGCCTCTTTGTTCGTCTGGGGGGGGAGGCTGCTAAAGGCTTTGAACTTCCTTTTGTGTTCGTTTTGATGCATTCTCAATCATCCAGGGAAATAAATCTCCAAAAATCACCAACTTGGAGTGGTTAGTTTCCTGAGCCACAAGGAAACTTGTGTTTCAGTTTGCCATCTTAGGGAGAAATCAAAAGACATGGGTGTATTTCCTTTGTTTCTGAGATTTATTGATAAAAACAGTACAAAAAACCAACCATTTGTACACATATTTACAAATAATAATAAAAAGTGAGTGAGTACATTTCAACATTTTCAGCAATCACTCACAATCCTGGCACTGCCATGGTATCTGTAGTCTGCATTTACCACATGTGTATCTGTAGCATTGAACACATCGCACAGTGGCATGATTGTTCTTGCATTTGTTGCAAGAAAAATATGTCTGAACTCTTACCTAGAATATAAGTCTACCTAAGATGTGGTAGATCTCAATTGCACTGTTTCACCTCTCACCTCACCTACTAAAGCTCACAACCAGACAGAGGCCACTCTCATATGTGTAACAATCTAACTAAAACTATATATGTATATATTGAATAAATGCTTTAACTAAATGCCACTACTCAAAGCTTAATATTAAGATTATAAATGAATAAAACATGATAAAGAATAACATGATATAAGTGTTTTATAAGCGTGTAAGCAACCTTTCCATAGCTCTAAGTGACTTTACTCAATAGATCGGCCAGACATCGCACCGGACGAAGCTTCTGACCATCAATTAACTGACCGAGCTTCAACTCTTTAATAAGCACCAAAATGCAATGTATATAAAATGATTAGTTTCTCTTGCAATGAAAGATTATTATATGATTATGATACCACCTGTAATACAGACTTTAATGTAATATCAACAGCTTCAATAAATGCTTTAATGCAATGCTTGTTATGTAGTTCTAATCCAATGGTAATGACTTAATGCAAGGTTAATTAATGCAATGATAATACAGATAATAAGTAACAGTGAAATAATTTGTTTTATACCACACCCCCTTGAACTTTCCACATTTTGTCGCATTACAGCCACAAACATGAATCAATGTTATTGGAATTCCAGGTGAAAGACCAACACAAAGTGGTGCACACGTGAGGAGTGGAACGAAAATCAGACATGATTCCAAACATTTGTTACAAATAAATAACTGCAAAGTGGGGTGTGCATAATTATTCAGCCCCTTTGGTCTGAGTGCAGTCAGTTGCACATAGACGTTGCCTGATGAGTGCTAATGACTAAACAGAGTGCACCTGTGTGTAATCTAATGTCAGTACAAATCCAGCTGCTCTGTGACGGGCTCAGAGGTTGTCTGAGAGAATATTGGGAGCAACGACACCATGAAGCCCAAAGAACACATCAGACAGGTCAGGGATAAAGTTATTGAGAAATTTAAAGCAGGCTTCGGCTACAAAAAGATTTCCCGAGCCTTGAACATCCCACGGAGCACTGTTCAAGCGATCATTCAGAAAAAAGGAGTATGGCACAACTGTAAACCTACCAAGACAAGGCCGTCCAACTAAACTCAGGCCGAACAAGGAGAGCGCTGATCAGAAATGCAGCCAAGAGGCCCATGGTGACTCTGGACGAGCTGCAGAGATCTACAGCTCAGGTGGGGGAATCTGTCCATAGGACAACTATTAGTCGTGCACTGCACAGAGTTGGCCTTTATGGAAGAGTGGCAAGAAGAAAGCCATTGTTAACAGAAAACCATAAGAAGTCCCGTTTGCAGTTTGCCACAAGCCATGTGGGGGACACAGCAAACATGTGGAAGAAGGTGCTCTGGTCAGATGAGACCAACATGCAAAACGCTATGTGTGAAAACTAACACTGCACATCACTCTGAACACACCATCCCCACTGAAAAATATGGTGGTGGCAGCATCATGCTCTGGGGGGGCTTCTCTTCAGCAGGGACAGGGAAGCTGGTCAGAGTTGATGGGAAGATGGATGGAGCCAAATACAGTCTTGGAAGAAAACCTCTTAGAGTCTGCAAAAGACTTGAGACTGGGGCGGAGGTTCACCTTCCAGCAGGACAACGACCCTAAACATAAAGCCAGGGCAACAATGGGATGGTTTAAAACCAAACATATCCATGTGTTAGAACGGCCCAGTCAAAGTCCAGATCTAAATCCAATCGAGAATCTGTGGCAAGATCTGAAAACTGCTGTTCACAAACGCTGTCCATCTAATCTGACTGAGCTGGAGCTGTTTTGCAAAGAAGAATGGGCAAAGATTTCAGTCTGTAGATGTGCAAAGCTGGTAGAGACAGACCCTAAAAGACTGGCAGCTGGAACTGCAGCAAAAGGTGGTTCTACAAAGTATTGACTCAGGGCTGAGTAATTACACACACCCCACTTTGCAGTTATTTATTTGAAACAAATGTTTGGAATCATGTATGATTTTCGTTCCACTTCTCACGTGTGCACCACTTTGTGTTGGTCTTTCACGTGGAATTCCAATAACATTGATTCATGTTTGTGGCTGTAATGTGACAAAATTTGGAAAAGTTCACAGCTGAATAAACGTCAAACAGAAAACTGATTAAGCAGAAGTGTGAGATGGTCGAGAGTTTACTCCAGTGTCCTGTTATATTTTAGATAGCAAGGAGCAGACGGCAGAGTTTATTAAACTCCACCGAGACAGCGGTGATGCTAATCTGAAAGCTAGACCGTCCCATTTCATAGCCGTTTACTTCCAGCCTACCCGACCTTCTGAGGACCCGGCCCACGTAGACCGAAGGCCGGGTCCTCAGGAGGATGCAGCCCATGAGTTTGGACATGACCATAGTAAAACTTAATGGAG
>NW_024387483.1:190226-225209 GCF_900408965.1 Simochromis diagramma | reverse complement strand
TGGATTCAGAGGCCCGCCTCCTAGCAGGGTGGGGAGGAACAAAGCTGCAGCAAAGAGTCAGAGTTTGTATAGGCTGCTAGGACGGCGAGATTGCATGACGAGACGCGACTGACTATGAGACTCGTGGTAAAAAAAAAAGAAAAAATGCTGACCTCGCTTATTTGGAGGACAGTTCGGATTTGATAAAGACGTACGTTCTCCAAAACCACAGGTACTCTGGCAAAAACTTGCCGAAACACTCGTGGCAACCACCACGGGGAAAGAAACCGACCATCTCGAGGCACCATCCATCTTCGACGATCGGATGATGCTCGTGTGGTGTTGTTCCCACATCATCAACTAAATGGTTCCAGGTGTCACATTGCAAGTGACCAGTTCACTTGTTGTGTGACGTCCCCGTTTTCTGCCTTGAAAAAATCCGCCTAATAAAAATCTACTTCCGCTTGCAAGAAGAGAAACCGCGGCTAGCGTCCGCACGACTCCAGGAACTTGAACTTCTTTCATTTCAGGATACTTGTCTTAATAAACAGTAAGCCTTATACATATGTGCCTTACAGGGCGTTTGTTTTTTTTCGAGGCTGGTCGGCGGATGGACTGCTCAGGAGAATGTGAGTCGTCGAACAACCTTATCTATGCTGATGATAGGAACAACCACCAAACCATGCGCTACCGATATCATCCATCCTCGTTCAATCACACCAACAGGAACTGTTTGCAAGAGTTGCCAGAACGATAGCAACCTTTGTTTGGCTAACCCCTACTGTTTACGACCAAAGCGCACCGTGCAGTCCAACACCGTCTCGTCTCAGAGTTTTTCTGGGCACTCTTGAGCCAAACGTCAAAGCCTCACAACGCAATCAAGCAGAGCGCCATCACACATTTCTGCGCTTCAGACATGCTGCCTATTACAATACGTTCGTCAGAGAGGCTTCAACCCTCTTGTCCATCACTAAGCCTATCCGGAGTACTGCATCCCCTCACCAAACTACTTTTACAGGCGCCATTCCACAATGTACGAACACCCGCGGCACGCTGTCATGTTTTGACAACTGAGCCAAGCTGAAAACACGCAAGCAAAAAAAAAGAAACGAGACCATGGTCAGTCGTACAAACGGAACCATATATGAGCTCACACTTTGTAAACGGGACACATGGGTGTCTAGAAGACTGTGTATTTTTCCAGACTCCCAATGACATTTACAGTTATCGTTTATTTAAAAGCTGTTCTAGAGACCGGGCAAGGAGTCTTTCAGATGTCAAGCCTCAGGAAAAAATAAATAGTTGGGAACGTGTTTCATGTGTAAAGTGCACTTGTGTTGTACAACTGCGAATACAACAGCTTTCTTTAAATAAAACTGTTGCAGTATAAAACTGAAATATTTTTTTATTCATTGTTATACGCAGGTCATTTTCGTTATGCAATATTAGGAGGTGGACACAGGTTTAGTCGGGCATATCGCAGGTCTTCCTAATATCTTGCCAGCCTCCTAGTTTGAGAATTGCGTGGTCACCCATCATTAAATATGTCCGTGGTCTCTCCTTAAATCGCCATGGCAACTTGTGTCGTGAGAACAGCGTTAACCTTTGGGGTCCAACGGTTGTGCCCGGCGTTCAAATCACATGACCAATTTAAGACGCACAAGCTACAGTGCAGGCAACTCAGTCTCCCAATTCAACTTGGGTGCGAAGTGCGGGACTTCAAGCTATTGGACCAGTTTGTTAAATTGTGTCGAGGGCCACAGTAAACACCTAGAGTTATGATACAACAATACACGCGATTTTTTTTGAACAAAACAAAGTGGTGTTTACCAGCGGGGAAGACGGTAACAAAACCGTGGGGGCGGTGTTTCTAGCAGACAGGCGCTAGCAACACTTCAGCGTCGCTTGCGAGTGAAAAGAAAAAGAACAAAACACCCCTTCCCTATTGGTTGTTAGGGTTACCATGTCAGCCAATCAAAAAAATGTAGATGGCAAACCTGAACATTGGTTGTTTCAGATGAGGTAGGGGAAGTTTTAGGGTGACCACCTTGACGGAAAGCGGGGAGCCGAAAGAAATGAAGAGAGCGAGGTTTCCTATGTGAGACAATTATGACGTTTAGCTGTTCTGGAGGCGTTGTCAGTTAGTTTGTTGTTGTAGTATTGTCTCGTATGTGATGTCAGTTAGACTGCTGACTTATTCATATTGGCTCTACACAAGAATCCGTCAAAGGGCAGATTCCAGTGTAAACGCTGTTCCAACAGGAAAACAGACTGATGCACCTCCTGTTTGTCAGCCTGCATGGGTTTTAGGCCCTGTTGGTGTTTTTCTCCTCTGGTCTGTATACTGAACACACAACTACTTGGTTGGGACTTGCACACAATAATTTGTGTGTCCTTCTTTATTTGCGATGCAGCCACACCGGATTTTCGCTAAATTGATTTAAATGGTTATATAAAAAACGCACTGAGGCCTTGGCTGCATTTTTAGGGTAAATGAGTACCTGATAACGTTTGTTGTTTGTAAAAACTTGTGCATAATTTTTAGAATGTACAATTCTATTTCCAGTATTAAATGATTCATTAAAACATGTTTTGGGGTTTAACATAAGAAATCTAACTTTGGTTCTACTGCAGATTGGTACTTTTTTTGTCTGAATTCAGGTCAATTGGTGCTAACTCGATAACCAAAATGAAAAAATAACTCAAATTTCAGAATGTATTTTAGCGGGTTGTCTGAAAAAACCCGATACAAAACAGCAGATAACAGTTTTTAAAGGTGAACTAGTCGAGAGCTAAACGCAACAATAGTCAAAAACGGCCAATTATAAAACCCTGAATCCCAGAGGGTTAATAATCCAGGTATGAGATCATACCTAGTTGAACAAATCGTCATCCAGAAAATGGTGTCACCCATTACAGAAGATTCTTGGCCTCGACCAGGGTTTAGTAGGAGGGGTGTTTTTTAATAGTCTGGTAAATGTTTCCGCTGATCCCTGGGCTTTTAACAACAGTGTTGCATGCTTGGTTAGTCTAAGGACTTAAGTATGATCTAAAACAGGACACAGAGTGTACTTGATGACCTCATCTCCATGCTATAGCTTTTATATTTAAACTTTCTCTCAAAACCCTAAGTTTGTGATTGAGAAAGGTATATGTTATTATTCTCTGTGATTCCAAACCTTGCTGTTGCTTGTTGTCTCCTTCGACCAGTGCTGGAAACCAGCCAACACACACCAAGAATTCTGTTCAATCAGTCACAATGAATCACTTTGATCCTGGAGCAACCACAACAAAGATTCCACGTTCCTGTCCTCAGGTTTTCAGGACCAGTAGCTCAACCACAGCCATCAACTGTAGAACTAAACAGCAGCACAGCGCACCAAGTGGTTAAACTATTCAGCTGCCAGTCACCAACAGGTGACCAAAAGACAGCTGAAGGGCAGATTTATAAAGGAAAATATACTGTTACACAAGTGAACGCATGTATATCTGTTGCATAACTCCTCCCAGATGTGTGAATTTTATCTGAATTGAAAATTTTGATTTATAAACTACCTAGGTCATATTTTATAACACTCAGATCCTTACAATTGATATTCGTATTAGCTGAATCAAAACACAAACTGTACCATTCTAGGCGTACGTAGTGGCTGGGCGATACGCGCCTAAAATCATAGCTGGATATTCTTTAGATCGGCTGCGACACAATGATAAAAGCATGTCCAGACGTTCACACAGACACTTTTATTACCATTTTTGACCCCAACGTAGATGTAGCATTACAAAAAATGACTCCAAAATAACATTATCACATAGTGATTTATAACTAATACTCCCATGAAAATTTAAAACAATGTTCTTTTTTGTGCATAACAAAAAAGGAAGATCGCCAATGTGTGCCAGTCAAATGTAAACTCAAAGAAAGTTCATAGCAGCAAATAACAAAGACAGTATTTGCAGCTTGTGTCGGTTTCCCATGTTGCTGCGATGGACTGATAGCGGGATTTGACGAGTTTAGACATCTACTTCGTACACATTTCTACTCAACAAGCCCCAGTTAGCGTCCTGCATACACGCCACTCACTGACAGTAATGATTATGGTGACCGCGCATGGACGTGATACTCTCCGACGCTTCTGGACTTACAGTCACCGTAATGCTCCGGACAAATACATCAAGCAGTGCGGCTTCTTCGCTTACCTAAAATTGATTTCGACACATTAACACAACTAGAATTCATACATTAAGACGCACAGATTATAGGTGCAACTGTCAAGTTTATTGGACATAAAGTTTTTCAAATGCAACCTTAAAGTCTGAAAAAATACGGTGATATGAGGTTTTTGTAGGTAGATTGTTTTCGGGGCAGTGGAGGACGTGTTTGCAGCCCATCAGAACAGAGAATTAAAAAAAATAAAAGGTAAAATTGAACTATCTGAAAGATAAAAAGCGGAGAGTCAAGGTTTTACCCAGTGGTTAAAGTGGTCGCAGGGATCTTCGCAGGATAGTGGCGCTAACTTTTTGGAGATAGGATGGTCAGGAGGCGATTATTTCAATCCCTGTTGCATCCTATAATCTAGAAACTAACTGATTCTAGGACAGTTCTTCACAGACAGCACAGTAACCTTGTGATGATTACTAGTTTCAGGAGTCGTACTTTACAAACCTTAAAGAATGCCTTTAGGAAACCGCTGTTGTAGCTGGTTTGAAGATATCGAAACGGACAAAGATTTGACTAATGCTCTGGTAAAGCAGTGATCGACCATTTTGGTAGTTACTCTGAGGTTAGAGCAAATCCTGCTGTCAGGCCTGCAGGACTACTGGAGTGTCAGAGGGGAAAAAATCGTCTCTTCCCCCCCCCCTCCTCCTCGTCAACTCTGGGGATATTTGTCAGCTTGACAGGATGAAAGGCCGGGACGGAAATGCAGTTTTTTTAAGGTATAAAAAAGAAAAATATCAAAATCCTGTCTTAATCTTAACATTGACAGCAAACATTTTTACTTACTAACGAATAACCAGTAAGTATAAGATGGTGTGTGATCTATATTAGGTAACAAACACATTTTCTAATATTAAACTAAAGACAGGAAAATGCCCCTTTCACTCAACAATCGCCGGTGCTGTCTTCCAAATAAGGGACTCACACCGACCACGCGTGCTGAACTCTGATAGGCCAGATTGAATTAATGGACTGAATTTTTGCTGTGTTATTAATTAAACACAGGCGCCGTATCAGTAAGGACTGTGCCTGCTGCACTGACGTCATCTGTATGTGATTGTTGTGTAGACGGTGGTGGATCTGCAGGAAACTTGAGGACGTCCGTCATGGGACGAATCATCATATATCAGGAGAAGAGAGAGTCCGAGTGAGAGGTAGAATGCCTCTTGTTTGTCTCATGGTTCAGATTTCAGAGAGTTACAGACGAATGGACAGAACGTTTGTGTCCTTTTTCGTGTGATTCCCAAAGCTGTGGTGTCAGATTGTAGTGTGATGTCAGGCATTTGTAGTCTAACTTGACTTCGTAAAGGACAGATTTAGGGCCAGATTCACAACATCCTCCAGCAGCACACAGCCTGTCTGAGATTAAAAGCTGCTGGATGTACTCTGTGTCAGTTTGACTTGTGTATTGTTTCAGCTGGTTTTATGGCGTTTGTAAGAGTTTCAGGAGGAGAATATTTAAACTAGTCACATAAATATGAATTTGAAAGCCTGTGGCACACAACTTATTGCAAATTGTATAAACTTAGCCCCCCCTCAAAAAATTGTCCTTGCTCCTTATCCCTAAAAGGAGGGAGGAACATTACCAGATAGAGTAATGGTTCTTGCACAAGCATTTTAAAGCTGCTTTGGCTCAACTCAGTCCTCTCACTGAGTGTTTAGAGGCATAATACGGATTTATGCCTCTAACACTCGGATTTTACTGAAACGGAGCAGAAATGAGCTGAGTTGTCTTTATGTCAGCGGTGTGCAAAGAGCGAGCGACTTCTCTTGATGAATCTGTAACTTTGTGGTTCACAGACTCAAATGCTCAACTGCGGTACAATTTTTATTTTACAACACAAGTAATACTTAATATTGGATGGACTGTGAAGACTCTTAAAAGTGAAATCTACACAAGAAACATAAACCCTCAATTTCCAAAACATTTTTCAATGCTGTAACACGTTTAATTGTCCTCAGCTTACTAACATGTTAGTATCTGGGTAAAAAGTGATACAGTGACACCAAATACTAACTGATACTAAATAATTGATCAAGAGGGCTTCATATCGCCTGAAAGGAGGCAACAATCTGCAAAACATCAAAGACTGGTACTTGAACTAACTGCAGGTCATCTCGGGAGGGGGCCAGGATTTCAGACCATGAGTGCTCTATTATTACTGTCAGTTTCTTTTTTGCACAGAATAATTTGCTTAGCACTGGCCTAATACTGTAAAACAAGAAAAGCTGCCCCACTCTGGTTTCTTGTTACGGATTGTAGGTCCGGGTCACTTATGGGACATCTGGTGGTGCCGGACCCGGATCGCAGACGCCCGTTTTATAAAATAAAGAACAACCGTCAAGAGCCAATTGAATTTCTGATTCATAGATTCAAGCGTAGTGTCGGCTAGGCTAAGCTAGGCTAGCCTTCAAGGCTGAAATCTCACCTGCAGACGAGGCATAGACATGGAGAACACCGAGGAAAAAGTACAGCTTTCCGGAACCCCCCATCTCGTACTGGTATCTTCTGTAAAGCTGAAGATAAGTGTTATAAATGTGTAGAGGAAAGCAGGCTCGAAACCACGGTTGACCGGCACTTCTGAAGCACAGGCACTTCCTTGTTTTGCCGCCTCCTTCTTCGTTGGCAAACCAGCTTAGAGGTGCATCAATACTGCCCCCTAGTGAGGAGCTGGACCACAAAACAAAGAAAAAAGCCCCTCTGTCTATTAATCTTGTTCTTATCACAAATTTCAACAGCCCATAAATTTGGCAAAAATTACTGAGAGTCCGGTATAATAATTGTATGTGTTTGGAATTGTGCAGGACTGGTCTGCATCACAGTTTCACACAACAGTGCCATAAAGATGTGGTGAAAGCCAAATTAGGCAGCAGGTGTCACTGTTGAGAAGGTGTCAGATTTTTGAGAAACTTCGATGCAATTCCAACAGAAATGCTTCAAATGTTTTAGTGTTTCATGAAGCCTTGCTTTGCCCATCAATTGTCCCAGGATGCTGTGATTTTGTAAAACCAACAGAGTCTGTGCCTTGAAGTGAGTGTGTTTTATTTAGTTAGTTAGTTAGTTAAATTCATTGTCGAAGTCAATAGACAAGACAGGAGATGGATTTCTGCTGGCAGTGTCACTTTTTCTCTGATCATGTGATTTTAGTCCAGTCTTTTCTCTCACTCGTTAGATGAGAGACTGCTGGCCAGTATGACAGTAATTATTAAAATAAATGATAATGATAAAAAAATAAAGCAAGACTACTTAATTTCACTTTGGATTTTGCTGTTTAAATAAGTAGCAAAAGTTAACAATGATATATCAGGTGCTGTTTTATTGATTTATACATGTGTGTGCATATGTCTGCTTTTAATACATAGAAATGATATGATGTTAAAAACAAACTTTTATATCAGTCTGGCGTTTCCAAAGTCAGAATCCTGGCACTGCACTTGTCCTGCATTAATCTAGAAAGCCAGTGAGATAAGCCATAACTAAATAGATGTGCAAATAAGTAAATACTATTCCATTCAATATGTGGAATGACATTTCCAGATGTTCCAGGACTAGATGTTTTCCCTGATTTTCTCAAGGATGCCACTCACAGGCTCACCTGTGTAAATCTGTAGCTTTGAGGAATAGCTGTTTTTTGCATCACAAGCTGCCATGATTTATATATCAGATTTGCCTGGATTGCTGGCCATGTATTACCAGAAGGAGCATTTTCCATGGAAATGGACTACGCTGTCACCTCTGAAGATCAGAGCTAAGAGCTTGGAACGGGCGACTCTTTTTACATCTTTAATATATTCTGCAGGCTTATTGGGCAGTGACGTAAACAGACAGTAATTGGGGGACTGTTGAAACCTTTATTTTACAGGTTTCAGCTGAGTGTATACGTGGTGGTCGTGGTCGGTGTGTGTAAGTTCTAGTCGTACTTGTCTTCTTTGGTATCTGCGCCTCATCACTACGGTGTTGGGTCTACAATAAAAAGCACAGAAAGATCTATATCAAAATTCTACAAAACTCGTCTAAGTTGTATAATTTTCATGTTAGCAATTATAAATGATACTGTTGCTCACCTGCTGCTTCCTGGTTCCGATATTGTGAAATATCGGGAATATTGGAAAATGATGCCCCGGGGCCCACAAACAGTTTATGGTTTCTTAGAGGAGGAGGAGGAGTTAAGGTTTGAGTAGAAAGTGTGGGAATTTCATTTATCTTCATAGGATTATTGTTGGTTATTGTTTTCAATGTGGGGATGTTGGAAATGTTTGAGAATATTCCAGGTATTTTATAGATATTTGTTATGTAGTATTTTGTTTAATCCTGAGTGTAAACTGCAGAATGCTTTAATCCAATTAACGAATCCCAGAGACTATCAGTGGTCTTGTATTCGGATCTGTACACTACAGATACAAGAACATGGGAATCCACGAATTCTTCATCAGTGTCATTCCAAATGTCGCCATCAACTTCTTTTCTTTCAAGATTTGTCACAGCAATGATGTCGTTCTTGTCAATGGCATAAAAAGACACTTATTCTTGTCACAGCAAACCTGGTGAGCCCAGGTTAATGCCATGTGAGCCAGGAGGTGCTGCACTTTTGGATTTGTATATTTCAGCAGAAGCAGCTTCAGCACCTGTGACCTCCTCATCAGATGTGTCTGTGTTGATGCTCTCTATCATCCTCCTCGTCAGAAACTGGCTCATCCATATTGCAATGCTGTTTCCTGTATTTTCCTTCAGCAAAGATATGATCCACAGCTTGGCTTATTGTAAATCTTCACATATTGCGTTCTGCAGACATGCAACTCACCAAGTAAACTGAGTTGTTCTGTTGATCTGTACTCTACTTGTAAGTTTGAGTCACTGTCCCAGAAAGTAAGAACTTTCTGTTGGAAAATATCAACTTTTTCACTTCTCCTAGGTTTAATTCAAATGAAAACCTGTTAAATATATATATACTGTTTTTGTACCAACAGAAAGGTGCTCCAAGGAAGAGGGCGGCTTTAGAAGAAGGTGTACTTTATTGGTCTGCGTGGGGAAAATCCCTCTCTGCATTTAACCCATTCACTCAGTGAAGCAGTGGGCAGCCACTGGGCGCCTGGGGAGCAGTGTGTAGGGACGGTACCTTGCTCAGGGGTACCTCAGGGTAGCTGTTCAGGGGAATCGAACCCCTGACCTTCCGATCATGGGGCCACCACTCTACCTACTGAGCTATCCCTGCCCATACTTGGTGTCAGTGACAGAAATGAAAAGAAGCTGAAATGAGTGAGAAGGACGATGAAGGAAACATCTGTGCTGTGTCTGCTCTGTAAGTAGAATCTCTGTGTTTGTTTGAATTCTTGTACTTTGACTGTCTGCTCTCCTGATAACTGATGATGGAGGAGAAGACATGATTTGCTCTGTAGGACTAAGGGTGTACATGCAGGTCTGGGTTTTCTGTACAACGAAGGTGGTTCCCTTCTTACTGGGGTGAGTCGCCATGGTAACTTGTGCTGTAGGGCAGGTTGTCATCCAGATGAAAGATCAAGAAACAGCTTTTTGATCGATTTAATTTCCTTTTGGGACAAACTGCAGAGATTTCCACGTCTCCTTTGTCAGGCTGTGGGACAGAAAGCGTTTAAAGTTTCAGAGCTCTAATGTGCAGCTGTCACCCTAATAATACACACTTCTTTTGCCTTACATCTTTCTGTGTAAGCAAATGTCTCCATCCAAGGTTGGGTCGGGTCACTTATGTGAGACGTGTCCTCATGCAGTCCTCCACAATCCTGACTGCGTGGTGCTAGAAGTGGATGTTGACTGGTTGATAAGTGGGCGAGGATAGCACAAGGTGGTGATTTCATACCTGCCGATTTCTAATCGGCTCCAGAATAGGTTATGTTCACAGCACAAGTTACCATGGTGATATTATGGTAGTCTTTACCTTATTATAGCCTTATAAAGCCCACTGATGCAATTGTTGTTATGATCTGGTACTATACACACTGGAAGTGTGTTTGGGGTCACTCTCCTATCAAACAGGATAGGAGAGTTTGAGGACTTGACTTTAATTCTGCTTTGTTTGTCAGCTTGACAGAATGGAGACTGACACTGATGTTTATTTTTAGTATCTGAAAAGAAAATATAATCTTAATCTTAATATAAATAAATCTTAAATGATTAATAAAATGTGTGTATGTCTGTCTTTTTCTCCGTGTTTATTTTGCCATTTCGGTTGCTTCCTTGTACTTTTACTTTAAGATGAATCATTTCAATTAACCTCAATAATTATAATAAATTCTTACAGGTGGTCCAATGTTTCTGGATTACCCACAGCCGCCTCTGTCTGCATAAAAGCAGTGCTGGAAGATTGGTGTACCATGGCCACGTGAGCATCAGGGGAACAGCAATTGTCCTTGTTGCTACAGAACATGGTGAGAAAAAGTAATTAACAATGGAGGAGAGACAGACCATCATAACACTTAGATGTAGGTCTTGTAGTCTGATGAATTATAATCTGAAATCTTTGCATTCTGCAGCGCCATGCTGTACTCTCTGGTAAGCTTGAAAATATGGAGTGGCCAGCACGGTCTCCAGACTTAAACCCCATCAAGCTGGTTTGGGATGAACTGGACCGAAGAGTGAAAGCAAAGCAACCTACAAGTGTCAAACATTGTAGAAAGAACGCCACGACTGTGTTCAGCTGTTATATCTGCCAAAGGTGGCTACTTTGATGAGAAGTTGAGAATACATTTGTCTTTAAATTGATTCCGATTTCTTTTTTAACTCCAATTGCTTATTTGTACTGTGCTTTCATTGCAGAGTACAATGAGACATTAAACTGGATAATTTCCAATAAGCTCTGATGAAGCTGGATTGACTAAAGTTATTGTTTGTGTCATGTTTCCATGTGTTCAGTAACTTTACTGTTATTTGTATTTTGTTTCTAAGTGCTGTCGTCTCCACAGCAGTGATCTGGTTTCTCTGCAGTTTCAATAAACTTTGGTCTCACTTGATCTTCTTGTGTGCTTCTGTTTGTTTCACAAAGATGTCTGATGGACAACCTGAGTTGTTGTGATGAACCCAAAACACTTCAGTTTTCTTCAAAGCAGATAAAGTTCATGTGAGCCACAGACAGCAGGAACGATTTCACACATGAATCTTAGTTACTGTGAAGTTTGTCTGTTGACAGCAGAACTGATTTGATTGTAACTCATTTAATGGACAAAATAAATTTCAGGTACAGCTGCACTCAGCTTTTTCTGTAGCTACACGATGGATCATTGTTCATTATAAAACATGATGTGAAAATTTAACCCCGTTTTATAAAATGTTTAACAAGTTTGCTTGAAGGGGAAAAAACCACAGGATACAACTTTGCAAAGAGACTTTGACTTTGTTATAATCTATTCTAACTCTTATTTTAATAGATGCATATCAAGATTTGGTGATATGAGGGAAACTCCATTAATAAACGGTCTTTATGTACACTGTGTTGGAGTTTCTGCATACTGATGAAACTGTCTTTAAAAGAAAACTGACAATAAATGCATCACAGACACATCTGATTGTGTTAAAGCTCCCTGTGGTGGAGGGCTATTAAACCACCACAAAATGTGGTGTTATATCTGCCGAAGGTGGCTTTGGTCTCACTTGATCTTCTCGTGTGCTTCTGTGAGTTTCACTAAGATGTCTGATGGAAAACATGAGTTGTGGTGAACCCAGACACACTTGAGTTTTCTTCAAAGCAGATAAAGTTGATGTGAGCCAAGACTTAAAGCAGCAGGTCACATGAATCTTATGCTACGTTCACACTGCAGGCGATGCGGTGTGAATTTGGATTTAGGCAGCGTTGTCTTTAACTTCACTGAACGCACGACCCCAAAAAATGAAGGTCTGATAGGTGAGCATGTTGGGATTTTGTAAAAAGCTGAAATGTTATTATCACATGTGTTGTAATGTGTGTGTGTGCATGGTATATGTAGAATCTGGTCCAGTGATTGTAGATTGAGGATTTCTATAAATGAGTGAACTCTAAACCTTAAATAAATGTGTCTGTTCCTCCAAACTCTGATTGGGGCTGCCACCCATGGTACGTCAGCAAATTTCAGATAACAATAGTGGTACATCTACAGAAAATAAATAAATACTCATTTCAGACAAACATAAAATTTTGCTGTTTTTATTATCATTTGCACATTTCTAAAATATTATGGGCCATTTATACACGTTATTCAATTAAATTACACACACAATACAAAATATATAGGGAAAGATGCTGTCTTTAACTTTAGTTCATTATATTCCTGTAGGCAGTATTTTTTTTTTGGCAACTTATCAGCTCTGTGTTAATTAGAAAGACTAATTCTTGCTTGACTAGACTAATTTCTTGGGACTTTCCAACAGATGCTTGAGAATAGGGCTGGGCAAGCAGCAGGCGCACCTCGCAAACGGAGGGCGCCCTTACTCCCAGCAAAAGAGCGATAGAAAACCGACCAGTGCCTGTGCCATCCCCAGTATGCGCTGGCATGACGTCGCGCAGCATGAGTACGAGCAATTTTTTTTTTCCGATGCCCGTGATGCCGCCCCCACCACGATGCCGCCCCGGGCAACCGCCCGTGTCGCCCGTATCTAAAACCGCTACTGCTTGTGATGAATCAGCGTAAACGAGCCCCAGGTATGCGTTGAGTGCGGGTTCAGCGGTAGGGAAGCCCTGGAGGGAGAGGTGAAGGCAAAAACATCCCACATCCTCTCCAGAGCCTGAGAACCATGACAAATTTGTTCATGTTTAACACAAATGTTTACCTGATCTGAAGGACCAGACTTTTGTTTACAAGAGTCAAATATCACTTTAACATCAGAAAAAAGTGTTTTTGTGTTTCCAGGCAGAGCAAATCTACAGCAGAGACAGTAGAAGAAAACAGGATACAGAGTAATTATTATTTATTTATTGATTTGTGAAATTAAACTCAACTAATAAGCTGTGTTTATGTACAACATGTTAGATTTTTTATAAGCATACCCCTGAAATGATCTCCTTAAGATAACTGACAGTAAAACATCACAGATGCCTCTTCAAAGTAAAGTTCCTTCAGTGGAAGGTCGTGATCATTTGACAGAAATCTGCTTTTAAATGTGAAGCTGATTTAACAGGATAATTGAGTCTCAGGTGAACAGCAGCTTATTGCTGTGTGACTGTACCAAGATTAAACTGTGCTGTGGTGCTGCCATCTACTGGCACCTACGTGCAACAACAGCCTCTTTAAATTTCAGTAACATAGACTCAATGTCTGCCCTTTGTGAAGAAGCTGTTTTGTATGTGACACAGAGGAAAAGTCACACTAACAGATATAAACTTCACAACATGTATTTGTGAAATACTTTTTACAGGTTTGTTCACACAGGTGGTGTTACATCCAGGCAGTAACCTCATCCATCCTGCTGTGACGTCACACAGTATCAGGAGTGCTCAGCTCTTTAAATTAAGAGCCCAGTCACACATGTTTTCACTGACACTGAATGCCACGATATATACAAACATAACCACATATATTTGTTCAAGTTTTTGATTTAACTATGGAAGTGCGCACAGGCGGCCACTTTATTAGGAACATCTTACCAGTATTGAGGTGGACCCCCTCTTTGTGCCCCAGTTCTTCATTTCATAGACTCAAATATACTCTGAAAACATTTCTCAGAGATTTTGCTCCTGATTGTCATGATAGCATCATGCAGCTGCTGTAGATGTCACAAACTGTTTACATGCTGCCTTTTTGTTTTAAGAAACCATAAAGTCATCTTCATCTCTGTCTGTCTGACCATCTTCAGTAGACTCTTGTTCCTCACAGCTCTGCTTTCATTGATGTGTGTTCTCCTGCAGTGCTGACCTCAGTCCCATCAAACCTTGTGATGAACTGGAGTAAAGACAGAAAGTATGTGACCTCATAAATACTCTTCTGGATGAATGGGCAAAAAACTCACAGACAAAATATTAAATTATTTAGCAACATTTAGAAAATAGTGGAAGCTGTTTTAGCTGCAAAGAGAGAGATCAGTGTAAAACCTGTAGGTGTAATGTGTAGGTGGCTAGGTGCTTTGTCTACGTGGTGTTTCCTTATGTGCTGTGTTTCTATTAAAGTTTCAGAAATGAAGAGTTTCTGCGTTGCTTTCTGTTTAAGTCCATCTGCTCTGGTCCTGTCATCACTGTCAGTCTCAGTCCTGTGTTTGAGTGCAGCTCGTTGATGAGGCATCCTAATAAAAGTGAAATTTGGCTCCACCCACACAGATGTTTCTACATCTCAGACTGACACAGAAACATCTGGAGATTTGTGAAGTCAGAGGTCATGCTGCACAACAAGTACACTTACTTTTTTAAACAAATAAAATAAATAAAAAACGATTTTTTTTAGTACTGTAAAATAAGTCTGGTTTCAGTTTCTTGTGTTTTGTCATTTTGTTTCAGTCCGTCTTGTTAGTTTAGAGTTTAGTCCTAGTCCCTAGGTTGTTATGTTTAGCTTTTGGTGGTTAGATTTCCTCATGTCTTTGCTCCTGTGCCTCCCTCTGTGTATCTGTGTTCTTATAGTTTTGAGTTCCCATGCGTTGTTTTCCCTTAAGCTTTATTCCATGTTTCCCCAGCCCATTATGCCTGTGTTCTAGCCGTGCTCTCTCTCCCCCTCCTGTCTGCCTCTGTGTTTTTCCTGTGTTACGTTCAAGGTCCGCGTCTTGGGTCAGTATTTTCAGTTTAAGTTTAAGTTTCCTCAGCTGTGCTCCCAGTGTGTTCCCATGTCCCTCATTATCTTCTGTATATTTATGTCAGAATCTTCCTCTGTTCCATGTCACGTCGTCCCTCTAGGCTGCGTTTCATAGCGTGCCTCCCCCTAAGGTTAGTTTAGCTTTTTTTTTCAGTTTAGTTTTGTACCTTTGAACCATCTTTCCCTTTCAGCAATAAAGATGTGCTTTTTGAGTTCATATCCTGCTCTGTGAGTTTTGCGTTTGGGTCCTTTTCCCTGCCTTCACAAAGCCGTAACATGACAGAACGACGCGACCAGACATGGGCCCAGCAGCTCACAACCCCTCCGCTGAGCGGACCTAGTTTATACGGTGGAAAATCTTTGCCAAGGGTGGGTAGCACTGCCAGACCCCGAATACCAGGAGGTTTTAGCCACTCGCCTACAGAGGATGGTTTCCGGCGTTCTGACAAACCATCCTACTTTGGCAAAACGTCCTACCATAAGTTTATGCACATTTCTGCTGTCACAGAATAGTTCCAGCACAAATTTAAGTAGGTATGACAGTTTGCAACTTAACTTTGCCCATCAGAATATGTTTGTAGGTCACATCCACAAAGGTAGGATTGTTTGGCACTTAATGTTACACGTCAGAGTATTTTTCTAGCTAATATTCACAAAGGTAGGACGGTTCGCCACTTAATTTCATGTTGTGCGTATGCGCAGACACAACGGGTAGGATGTCAGGTAGGATGGACTTTGTCCTTAATGGGAGAGTGACTGTTCAGCGTTGGTGCATTCGGATACCGGACATCATGATAACACACCCGTCATGAGTAAAGCCCTGTTTTCCTCTGTGGATTACATTCTGCCAAAATTAACTGATTCACACACTAAATATTCACTTCACTCGATTCCTCAGTTTTCGCTCCTAATGTAGCCCAGTGAGTTCTGTGCCTCTGATCCAGCGGAGTATACACCTAGTATTTTGCTTGAGCCAGTTAACACTGAGCCAGTTTGTATTTCGCTGCTGACAGATACTATGCTTCCCTCCAGCGACAATCCCTCTATGGACTGTTTTGTTTCCATTTAAACTTGGAATATTCAGAAACATTGCATTTCTGCGCTAGACAGTGTGGGTCAGGATCTCGTTGCTGAACCCAGTGTTTTCTGACCTAAATGTTTCTGAGCACTATACACATGTCAGTGAATCTGGTGTGTGTGTGAGGCTGACCAACAAGCTAGCAAAATTATCACTTCGGATCTTCGAAGTGACTTTCATGTTTTCACATATGTGGACATATGCTAGCCATCCTGTTCCCATGGACTGTTTAATTTTCCAGCCAGACTCTATTAATGCTTTTCAGGCTATACCACAGGAGAGTATTGTTGATGTTGCCTAACCTGTGTATGGTGCAGCCTCTCAACCAGGAGATACTGAGGCTGCCTGTGTTAAGACTCCAGCTTCTATAAAGATTACAAGCCCAGAGTCTGTCTATTCTGAGACTGTTTCTGTTTTTCCTAGCGGACTGTTTCAAACTGTACATTCGGTGCCTGCTAAGGTTATGAGCAACAAGATTTTGTCTGCTATACATAGACTGGCAAAAGAATTTGGTTTGGGCACTGCAGAGTTGGTTGACAAGGTGAACTTTTCTGTTCCCCGGTCATGTCAGTTTAACTCTGTGCTTTTCAGCCAGTTGTCCTGGTCCCTGTGTGTCCTAACACTCTGGCTGTGCTTTGTAAGATAGAGTTTAGTGTGGCTTCACACCCAGTTTATTCAGACACTGTTTGTGTGAACTCTCCAGCACCAGTGACTGCTCCTGAACTCACTTCTCCAAAGACTATTAACAATAACCTGGACAGCACAAAGCCAGCGGAGTTACTAAATATAGCAGGCCTTAAATCTTTGTTTGCTAATACTGTGTTTGACTCCACTAACCTGGCTTTCCCAGTGACTGTTATAACACATGAGCTCCGCTCTCCACCTCCAACTCCTGCTTCGAGTGTGGCTCGGGTCTAGCTTTCCCTTGCACCCGTACCAGTTACTCGGGTGGGGATGGCAGAGGCCCGGCTGGCCCCTGCTCCAGTCCCCAGGCTGGCCGAGGCTCCGTTCTTATATAAATATAAAGAAGAAAATCACCTCAATCACAAACAGGAAGTGTACTCATGTAACAGGGTCATAAATCTCATTGTTATAATTACACAAAATGTGTTCTAAACCCCCAAACTGCTCCTTTTATACCTGACTTTTAGGACCTCCAAGCCTGTAGTTATGTTCATTATCAGTTAGAGCCCCTCCTCATTCTTTTCTTCTTCTTCTTTGGTGCAACCCTATAATTACAGTGTACCCCTTTGCCTCTCCCCTTTTCTACAATTCCCTTGTGGGAGAGGTTGGTGTAATTTCTTTCCCAACACTTTAAAACACACATATAATTCATATTTAGCCACTCGGATGTTTCTGATTGTGATTTTAGTTCAATTATTGTCATCATTATGCCTGTTTTTTTGTTAGATGTTATAAGTGTGTAGTATGTGTGTATCATAAATGTGTTTTAGGCGCCATAAATGCTAGCATGAATATATACTCCTTGCTAGCTTGGAAGTTGTGGTGGGTTGAGCTAACCCTCTTCCCCACTGTTTGTATTTGGTCGTAGGAGCTGGAATGGGCAAATTATTTACTTGGAGGCCTTTCTTTCTTTCTTTTACTTTTTTTATCAGACACAACGCAGAATCACACCGGTTACACTCAGTTACTCTCCTGTACTCTGTTTACAGTCATCTATGTTTCCACTGTTTCTGCTGCTTATTCGTCCTCACTGTAAACAGATGTACTGAGAGACTCCTGCACTAATGTTTTATAGGAAAGTCCAAACAGCCTCACTGGTTCTTCATAAAGAACAAAGATTTGCTCTCTGTGGCTCCAACACAACTTAAAGACAATCAAAGGTGGACCAAGTTCTCCAGAACAGCTGTGGCTTTATGGAGGCTACAGCTAAATGCTGCCTCCTCCATGGTACAATATACATCTTATACAGTGACGTCATTTTGAAGTCCTTTGTTGGCTGATGATGGTCTTTAGTATGTAGCTGATGGTTGATGATGAGAGAGGTGATGTTTGTGTTGTTCTGTGGAGATCATTCAAGAACTGAACCTGTTAAACACTCAGACCTGCTTTAGATTTCACCGCTTTAGTTATGACGCACTTATTTATGGTCACCCTACAACGCAGCGTAAACACACGTGACTCTAACGTGACTTCCTTCAGAGACGATAAATTGGACGTATTGAGTTTGAACATCCTGAAGGCAGCCACAAGCAACATCTCTGTTGCTTGTGGGGCTCGCACACAAGAATTTCACTCGCATGTGCTGTGCCAGTGTGCCTGCACATGTGATGTGACAATAAAAGTGATTTGATTTGATTTGCCTTTTCCTATTCCCTGTTCCTTTATTCCAGCATTTTGTTTATGTTGTGGACTTTTTTGGATTTTGAGATGTTTTTGCTCTTGTTTTGTTGTTCCTGTATGTGTTGTTCTGTTTCTGAGTTTCCCTTGTTCCTGTTTGATTCTGTCTTGTGTGCTTGAGTTTAATTCTACATGCCATGTGTCTTTACCCCGTGATTATTAGCAACTGCGCTCCCACCTGTCTCCTCTCGGCACCTGTTGTGTGTGTTTGAGCTTTTCAAGCAGGCGCACCTCACAAACGGAGGGCGCTCTTACTCCCAGCAAATGGGCGATAGAAAACCGATCGGTGCCTATGCCATTCCCCAAATGCGCTGGCATGATGTCGGAGCAGCATGAGTAGCCTACGAGCAACTTTTTTTTTTTTTTTTGCCGATACCCGTGATACCGCCACCACCACGATGCCGCCCTGTGCAACCACCCACGTCGCCCAAAAACCGCTACTGCTCCAACATGACAGATAAGTCCAAATAAGACATTTTTTTAAAAATATTAAATTCATTGTTAGTCTTTTTTGGCACTGTAACGACTGTAGTGACCGTATGAGGTTTCATATGAGCAAGCTCAACCACCACACATAACAATACAAGAATGCAATAGATGAATCTATAATTGAAAAACTTAAGTGTGGCAGTGCTTGTATACCTCTATCTGAGGGCAGAATACGTTTTACCTGCAAATAAAAATACAAGAAACACATTTTAAACCTAGAGTCCTTCAGAAAGGAACTGGAACATAATTAACGAGGATGACAACTGAGGTCAAAATGATGTTAAGAAATCCAAATCATCATTAAAAAAAAAAAGTAAACCGGCGAACCGCATGAATGCAAATAAGATGAACGTTGCCGCTTCCTAGTTTGGCAAGTCACCGCCGTACCACACCTCAGCTGCATCGGTCACGTGATTTCTCCTGATCGATCTCTGCTGCTTGACTCTGCTGGAGACTGCTGTTTGTTGACGTCTTCGTGTTTTGCCTCTGTAGGTGAGGTTTAATTTTATAAAACACAATATATATTTAAAACTGTTAGGTATATATATATATATATATATATATATATATATATATATATATATATATATATATATATATATATATTTAGTATGTCCGAGTATGTGGAGTGTGCCCTGTAGTGGATAATACTGGGATGCGATCCTTGTGTGTCGGGTTTATGAAGCGATGGTGCTCCGAGGTGTGTCAAAACACCCAGGTCTCGCTGGTTGATTTAAAGTTTTGGTGCGTTTCAATCCAGCTGAGTGGAAATAGCTAAGGACTTGGGAAAAGAGGATAACCTACGGACAACCTTACAGTTAGACTACAAAACGCGAATCTCACATCGCCACGGCGTGTTGCCTTGTTTTGTGCCGGTCATTTTAAGAGCGTCCTGTGAAAAATGTCCCTAAAGGGCTACTAAAGACGCTAAGTTTCTGTTTTGTAATGACAGTTGTGAAGCTCTTAGCCTTGTGGCTATTTTTGTTTCACTTTCACAATCTGTCACTAACATTGAATCAAATGTTCTGAAAATGCTAATAGTTTTAGATTTTTTTGTTTGAAATTAATTGTTAATTATATGAGTATTATAAGGACTCTGAATCTCATGATGTTCACATAAGTCTGTCCCAATGTTGCATCATTCACAGTAAAATACAATGCCTGGCCAAAAAAAGACGCCAACTGGATTTAACTAACCAAATAGGTACGAGCCTCATATTGGATAATTACTGCATGGGCGATTATCTTTGAGCTGGCAACAAGTTATTTAACTCCAACTGGTTCCTTGACTTGCTTCTCATTTCATAAACAACCATGTCGAAAGACACATCTCGTAGTTGTGGAAAAGCTGTTAGTATGTTTGAGAAGGGTCAAATCATTGGCATGCATCAAACAGAGAAAACATCTAAGGAGATTGCAGAAACTACTAAAATTGGGTTAAGAACTGTCCAAAGCATTATTAAAATGTGGAAGGATAGTGGGGACCCATCAATTTCAAGGAAGAAGTGTGGCCAGAAAAAAATCCTGAATGCTTGTGATCAGCGATCACTTAAACATTTAGTGAAATCAAATCGAAGAAAAACAACAGTAGAACTCAGGGCTATGATTAAAAGTGAAAGTATTACCGTGAATGGTATGATATAGCCCAGCCCTATGCAGTGCTAAGATCTGGGGTTGCTGTAGTTGGTCAGGTCTAGGTTCAGTAACAGTATGTGATCCAAGAACGAGGTCAGCTGACTACCTGACTAAACTGAATGACCAGGTTATTCCATCTATAGTTTTTTTCTTCGCTGATAGCATGGGCATATTCCAAGATGACAATGCCACGATTCATCAGGCTCAAATTGTGAAACAGTGGTTCTGGGAGCATGAGACATCATTTTCACACACGAATTGGCCACCACAGAGCCCAGACCTTAACCCCATTGAGAATCTTTGGGATGTGCTGGAAAAGGCTTGGCACAGCGCTCAGACTCTACCATCAACAATGCAAGTTCTTGGTGACAAATTAATGCAACACTGGATGGAAATAAATCTTGTGACACTGCAGAAGCTTATCGAAACAATGTCAGCAGTGAATTTGTGCTGTAATCAAAGCTAAAGGCAGTCCAATGAAATATTAGACTGTGTGACCTGTTTTTTTGGTACAGACTTTTTTTTTGGCCTCACAGCTATAAATTAAGTGTTTCTTCGATCTTTGTTGTCCATACACAGATACACAGAGTAAGATATTGAAGTGTTTTTTTTTTTTTTTCAAATCTTTCAAATGATACCTAAGGAAAAATAGCAGTAACAAAGTGACAAAGAATATTACCAGTAATAATTAAAGTTAAGTGCAGCCCTGAACTACTCAGATGTACCGTATTTATGGGACCATAAGGCGCACCGCATTATAAAGCGCACTGTCGACAAACGGGTCTGTGTTCATACATAAGGCGCACCGCATTATAAAGCGCATTTAACGAAACAAATCAGTCAGAAAAGTCAAACTTTACTCAACTCATTCCGCTTGCTTCCTCCACTTCCATACCATTAATTCATTAATGTTGAATTCTCTGGTAGCTGCTCTATAAACGCTGGAACAACAGTATATGTTATTCCAGTGTTTTTCTAATTTTTGCTATGTAACTTTGCACTGTCCACTTTCTGCTGCAACAAATTTCCCACGTGTGAGACTAATAAAGGTTATCTTATCTTACATTAATGACTAACCTCATATTGTGGCTGGACTATCTCAGTTGTTCTCTCCTACTGAAGTTTGGTCCGTTTACAGCAATTTTCCAGGCGATTGCATTTGTCAAAAAAAGTGGAAAAAAGGTTAGCGTTCATTCTCCAGGTTCACTGCTCATGTTCAACTTAACCGATTCAAGCTCAGTACCTTTATTAGAATAAAAATTTAGACAAAAAAAGTTTAGTATTCCTATATACTAATATTATTTTATTACTACATTAATATAGCACACAGTTCAGTCATTTTTGCACAAAAATAGCTGGCGCCTTGAGGCAACTGTGATGTGATGCTATATAAATCATCAAATTGAATAGATACGTCCTCCAAGGAGTTAATATGTAAATTACCAGATATTAACTTAAGTCAATATTCAGTTAATATCTGTTCTGTTTCAATAAAATCCTGTTATTTTTGGGAACAATTGTTGTGGCTCACTTATAAACACTTAGCGTGAGGAACAAGTGAAGAGGTTTTGGACAGAACCAGAATTTTTAGCAATGTGCCCACAGTTTTGAGTCATCCATGTAAACTGCTGATCTCAAAAAATTGAGCTTAGAGATCTCTTTCCAGATGCCTTAATGCCCACTCACATCCTGGGCCTTTTGACCTTGGGTAATCACATGATAGCGCGGGGCTAGGTTGCACCTGGCTAATTGTGACCTACACCCGTTTTCACACCTTGACTTGTGTGATTAGGTAGAGGAACTATAGGGGGTCCATGTAGCTCTTGGGGGACACTCACATAGGGACAAATCTGGGACTCTCCACCATTTAAACTGAAGGAGCTTCTCGGATGAAACGTCTTCAAGTAACTTAAAGAAGTCCAGACGCTTTTCTTTCCAAGTTCTTTAGCCTCATCTTTTATTAAGTCTTTATCAATCTTCTTACCCGCCTTTACTTGACTTCAATGAATGAATTCAATTTCATCAAGGTCAAGGAAAAGAGGTCAGGAAGAGGAAATAAGAGGGACTTTCGGAATGAGTGTTGAAACATCTGTGCTTTGTAAGCTCAACGAAAGTGTCGAAATGTCAGTAGCAAGCATTCCATTGTGAATTCTGAGTGAGTTTTAGATTTTCCGGTTTCTGATTTTCTCTCAGTTTCTTCCTGAACTTTGTAAAACTCTAGATGAATGGGCATTTTTTAGACTTCTGTCCTTCATAAAGCATTTGTTTTCCACACAGTAATAACAAGCAGTGAGTGAGAAAGTGAAGGCCAGGTGGTGAGCTGTCTCATTCCTGCCATTTGTATTCATCTTCCTGATAGCATTTTCTACATTAATATCTTTGTAAACCTGTTTTTGTCTCAGAATCTTTGAAGTGACAATGGCACCAAACCTTGCACCAGTTGGAGGCATCGCTCTTTTTCTGGGCTTAGGCCTAAGCCATCTCATATACTCAGTATACCAGGTCACGAAGCAGCGGGAGAACCCTCACAGGCAGGTGAGAGGGTAATCAAGATTTACTGCAACAGGTTTTGTCTTCAGATATTTTTGTGTTAATGCAAATGATTTCTGATTCTTTTTCATGTTTAATCTCAGATTTGCTGATGTGCAGGTATTAACTGATCATTTCAGTGAATATTTAATTGTGCCTTTCTTTTGATTTGTAAAGATAATGACATTTTTAGAATTATACTTTAAAAACATCTTGAGTAATAACTACACAGAACAAGTTTTTGTGCAAACAATAAAGAAGACAATCATAAACACAGTTCATGTCAGCACCACTCTGAATCACTCAGTCTGAGCACAAATATCTAAAAAGAATGGATTGAAGTTGCTCATAATCAGGTCTGCTAGGAAGGTTTTACAGTAGGATGAACATTTTTAACAGGATGTCGCCAAAACTATGTAGGTTCCAGAAATCTCTCCTATCACCTTTTCCTAACCTCTTTTCTTTCACCTTGATGAAAGCATCAGAGGTTAAGGAAGAGTGGGTACGAAAATTCATGAGGGCTTTGTGAGTCCTGCACTGAGAGTCTGTCGGATTGATGCTATGACTGTAGTGATGTGGGCACTGTACTGGTCCGTCATGATCCGTTTTTTGGTATATTTAAACTTTCATCCTGTATCCTAAGGAGATTGAAAGTAAAGCAACTGCGAAACCAGCTACTTTTCTTTCCAAGCTCCTTAGATTGCCATGACCCAGATGACTGAGAACCTACACATACACATTTCATTCTGTATATTTTATTTAAAAAAAGTCTCCTACTGATGAGGACAGTATGATGCTGAGATAGAGCACATAGAGCACAGGCTGAGTCTTTGATTTGTTTCTGGTTTTGCGTCTTTCAGGAAACGACGAGGACAGGTCAGAATAAAGCTAAAAATGTTAAACTCTCTGCATATGAACAGCGCATTGACGCTCACCGGGTTGACCCGCAGGCCATGCAGGTAATCTCACTTTACGCTATGTGTTGTTTAAACTGAAGCTGTACATATAAACAACAGAGAACTGACAGTACCCAGTACTGGCACAAACAGGAAGTGTGGTTTTTTTTTTTTCCTCCATCAGCACTAGCAGGCAATATTCATCCAGATTTTTTCCTGTGTGCAGATCACATGGAGGGATATCGCAGGTCTGGAGGAGGTGATCAATGAGCTAAAGGAGAAAATTATCTTCCCCGTTCAGAACAGACATCTGTTCAGGGAATCCCGGCTGCTGCAGCCACCCAAAGGTCAGCAATCATTCACTTTTTTGTTGTTGTTCAGGATTCCTATCAGCATCAGCCTTTGCCTGATTCTAATGGGTCTTAGACGGGATACAAAATTGCCTTAATCAGGGCACCCACAGAAACTTTAATCAAAATCTACATAGGATGCACAGCTTTTAATCATTACATTACATGTGTACTAGATATAATCAATAAACAAAAGACATTTTTTGTTTGCTGTAATTTCCATTTTGATTATATTGTCATCTGCACTCTTTTACTTTAGTTCCAAGATCCAGATTATAAGTTTACTTTTGTTCTGAAGATGTAGCAGACATGTTCTTTCCAAGGGTGGACATAAGAGGGCGGTGACAGACTGGACTGGGGTGGCTGTAGCTCAGGTGGTATAGCAGGTCAGCCACTAACCAGAAGGTTGGTGTTCATTCTGTTCCAGTCTTGCCTTGGGCAAGATACTGTTGCTCTCCGATGCATCCATCGGAGTGTGAATGGGGGCGAATGGGTGAATGAATTTGTTGTATAAATAAAGCGTTTTCAGTGCTCAGACAGAGTAGAAAAGCGACAGCTGACTGGGTGGTCAAGGCTCACTAGAACCGACGAGAACAGCGAACTCCCGGCACATTATTTTCAGACCCCCCGCGGTATTACGCTACTCAGGTTAAACATGATATTTAGGAGTCAAGTTTATTTATATAGCACATTTCCAACAGTCCGTGTGGCACAAAGTGCTTAACAATGTAAAATGCCAGTAAAACAAATAAATACAATAAGTCAATAAAAACAACTAAAACAATAACTAAGACTGTTAAAACCAAAATGCTTGGGTCAAAGTGTGTTAAAAACCAGACCATAAAAATGTGTCTTCAGTAACGATTTAAAGAGATCAAGTGTTTGTGCAGATCTAATATATAAGGGAAGACTATTCCAAAGTCTAGGACCTGCCACAGAGAAAGCTCAGAATAAATAATAAATAAAATAAATAAATAATGTTAACATGAGACTCCGTGGAATGGATAACATTAGTTTTGAACTGGATCTCATGGTTTTCTCTGGAGCATAAATAAATAGAAGCTCAGACAGGTAAGAAGGGGTTTTGGCTGTTAAGTGTCTTAAAAACAAAAAGAAAAAGTTTAAATTGATATCCTGTAAGAAACAGGGAGCCAGTATAGAGAGGTTAAAACTGGGGTTATATGCTCCTTCCGTTTAATGCCAGTTAGCAGATGAGCAGCTGCATTTTGGACCAGCTAGAGACGATAAATAGAGGCCTGGTCCAGACCAAAGTACAAAGAATTGCAGTAGCCCAGTATTCAAGCAATAAAGAGATGAATAACACGTTCAAAGACATTAGCTGGAAGGTTTTTACGGAAGGAAGGAAGTTGTCTTGGCTAGTTGTCTTAGATGAAAAAAGCTGGATTGGACTACTGCGCTCAACACAACTGCCTACACAGTTTGAAGGAACCATCAAGGTGAGGTTTTTTACATTTGTCTTACAATAGGAGGAAAATAGGCCCACATAATCAATGTGATTATTAATGAAGCTACCAAAAATGACAGCTTCTGTTTTGTTTTCATTTAATATTAAAAATTTTAAAGACATCCACTGTTTGATGTCATCAAGGCAGCGTAATAGTAGCTGAAGTTGGTCTGTCCCTGCTTTTAAAGGCAGATAGATCTGCAAGCCATCTGCAAAACAGTGGAATGAAAGGTTGTACCATGAGAAAATAGACCCCAGTGGCAACATATACAGTGCACAAACAAGGCAGGACCCAAAATCGAGCCTAGACGTACACCATAATTAAGAGGGGCTATTTTGGAGCTATGGGGCCTATGTTAACATAAAAACGCCTTCCTGATAAATAGGACAAAAACCACTGGAGAGCAGACCCTTTTAGCCCAGCATATAATTAATAGCAGGATATCATGGTCAACCGTGTCAAAGGCTGCTGACAGGTCTAACAAGAAGAGGGCAGCAGGAGTGCCAGAATACAGAGTTAAAAGAATATTACTCCCTCCAAGTTGAAAAACGGACACAAGGCGTTCTTGATTTTCACTGCACTGATTTTATTGCACAAAGGTCCCACCAACGATGCTGTGAAAACTGTACAAACAACATAAAATAGTCAATTTCCACAGTAAATTGTTCTCATAGAGCATAAACAATAAATTTTATTATTCAACAACATAAAAACATTCACAATTTGACCTTTACAAAATGTCAACATATTACACGTGACTAACATAAACTCGACAGTTTTGTCACAAACAGACATCTTATTTTTCTACCAACAAATTGCATACCTCATTGGCCGCATTTAATTGAAGGGGTTAATGAAAATGGATCTTGCAGTGCACACTCTTTCCCACAGCTGGAAAACTTTGTTGCATGGTCTATAGTGGTGCAACGGATCAGAAATCTCACGGTTCAGATCGGACCCTATTAGAGCACTTCGCTCTCGCTCTGCAGGCCTACTTGTTGTTCCTAGAGTATTTAAAAGTAGAATGGGAGGGAGAGCCTTCAGTTTTCAGGCCCCTCTTCTGTGGAACCAGCTTCCAGTTTGGATTCGGGAGACAGACACTATCTCTACTTTTAAGACTAGGCTTAAAACTTTCCTTTTTGCTAAAGCATATAGTTAGGGCTGGACCAGGTGACCCTGAATCCTCCCTTAGTTATGCTCCAATAGACGTAGGCTGCCGGGGGATTCCCAGATTCCCATGATGCATTGAGTTTTTCCTTTCCAGTCACCTTTCTCACTCACTATGTATTAACAGACCTCTCTGCATTGAATCATATCTGTTATTAACCTCTGTCTCTCTTCCACAGCATGTCTTTTATCCTGTCTTCCTTCTCTCACCCCAACCGGTCGCAGCAGATGGCCGCCCCTCCCTGAGCCTGGTTCTGCCGGAGGTTTCTTCCTGTTAAAAGGGAGTTTTTCCTTCCCACTGTCGCCAAAGTGCTGCTCATAGGGGGTCATATGATTGTTGGGCTTTTCTCTGTATCTACTGTACAATATAAAGCGCCTTGAGGCGACTTTTGTTGTGATTTGGCGCTATATAAATAAAATTGAATTGAATTGAATTGAAGAAAGAAAGGTTGGAAACAGAAGGAAAAGAAGGATGCTAGGAAGGGGTCAAAAAGAAGTTTAGGAGAAAGAGCAAGGTACACGTGTATTTAGAAAATTTAACCAGAAGTAAAATCAGTATAGAAAACTCATAAAAATATATAATTTCAAGCTCATGTGCCTCATCTGCCCTATAGTCATTACAGATTTATTATGGGAAAAGGGATGTTTTGTATTTTTATTGTAGTAGTTTGCTTTTTAACAATCAGCAAAATAATATAAAATAAAGTAAGCTTTAAAATAAATAGGGGTAGCCAATCATATTTCTTTGGGGTCTTTAGCAACTGACTCTGAATAATATTTAAGATTTAAGGGGGAAAAAAAGAAGGAAGTAGTGCAGGGAAAATGTTAAGGAAGGAAGAAGGAAAGAAAAATCAGAAATAATAAAAAATGAAAAATGGGAAGAAGTGACAAACAATATTTTAACCAGTGTATATTCCCATTGTCTTCACAACAGGTGTGCTGCTGTATGGACCCCCAGGATGTGGTAAAACACTCATTGCCAAGGCGACAGCAAAAGAGGCGGGCTTTACTTTCATCAACTTGAAGCCGAGCACGCTGACAGATAAATTTTACGGAGAGTCCCAGAAACTGACTGCTGCTGTGTTCTCACTGGCGTCCAAATTAGCCCCAACGATCATCTTCATTGACGAGATAGGTGAACAAGACATGCACACACACATTAAGTTGACTAAAACAAACCAAGTTTCAGTTGACTACAATCTGATAACATTTAGTGGCAATATTTCCATACTCTACCTTAAAATTTTGAAACAAGAAAATTCTAAACAATGGTATGTGCTTTTTAAATAAACAAAATAGTAATAATAGTAATAGTAATAATAAAATATAAATTAAAAATATAAAGAAACCGATTTTGCTTTTAGTGAACTTGGTCTGCACAACCAGTGCAAAGAGAGATTTTAATGTGCTTTAATATTTGGCCTTAATTATATGCATTTTGACAAATACCATAGACAATACGTAGGGGTGGGTTTTGATGATCAATTTATGGATTAAAATCGATTCTGGCTTGGATAACGTGATATCGATTCATTAAAACCCTGAATCGATTTTTCAATATAAATTTATTTTGCCCAAAACGCCAGAATTTCAGGTTAAACCTCACAAAATTTCAACAACCACCAAACAGCTAAAACAGTAAATGAGAGCAGGTACACTGATTGTGCACAAAGACATAAACACGGATCAGAATCAGTGAGATGTGGCAGCACGGTCACGGTCTGGGCTGAAAGCCGACAGCTCGCTGATTCTGATGTTTCGGCGGGTCCACGCTTTGTGTTCACGCCATTTTTGCATTTCATCTTGAAGCTGCAGGTTTTATCTCTCTTCAAACAATATTGACTGAACCAACCGCAAAAGATGATCCAAACTACGCTTCACATAAACATCGTCATGAATTCCTTTTTACTTTTGCTGTTTTGCTTCTACCATGATAAAATCACACTACATGCGCAGCTCTGTTTCTCTCTCTCACACACACAGTGTACTTCAAGAACAGTTTCCCGTCTAATAATCTGTTTAATTCTGCATTATTCGCTTGCTTGTTATACACAAGTCTACTGTTCTTACAACGCTGTCGGTCGCTGTTTTTTTCCTTTTACTTACTTCCGAAAAGAAAACCTAATTTCTGCTGTTCAATACTGAACAATTTTAGCCCACGTCCACACGTACACAGGTATTTTTGAAAACGGAGATTCTCTGCTTTCGTTTTAAAAAATAATCCCGTCCACACGTAAAGGCAGAAATGAAGGAAAACGCTGCTATGAACATGCCAAAGCAACAGGTGGCGATATATTCCTAACCGTGCAGAAATGTTGGCCAATCAGAAGTCTACAAGCCTCGGTGGGAAAAAGTAAAAAAATGTCAAAAAATGCGCACATCTTTGACGCTGCGTTTTCTCCGTTTTTCCCCCACACATAAATGCAAAAACTGATTTTTCAAAAATATCCACCCTGGCCGGAGTTTTTAAAAATCTCAGTTTTCAGTGACCAAAAAGGCCGTTTACGTGTGGACGAAAGGTGCAAACGCATAGAAAAATCTGCGTTTTCAAAAATAACCGGGTACGTGTGGACGTAATCTTAATCCCTTTAAAATTATGCAAAATTGCAAAAAACTTTGCTGTGTCTCTAATAAAACCTCTGTAACTTTGCTCTGCTTCACTTCTACAGAATCAGCTAATGTTCATATGGTGATCAATGGTTTTCTTTCGTTTTTGATCTACTGCAGAATATTTTTATAAAATCCCAGGCCTGGAAAATCACCTTCATGTTTTTCTGTGTTTTATCCTCAGCTACTTTAACACAAAGGCATCTATTGTGATGCTCACACCTTTGATAAAGTCTCGCAAGCGTCAGCTTTCTTTTTATAGATATAAAAATATGGAAATGTACTGATATGTGATCAGAATTATAATATTTCTGACTGTCTGAGGCAAAATTTCCCCAATTCAAATCGAATTGAATCGAATCGTGGATCGAATCGATTCTAGAAATCAGTGACGATACCCAGCTCTAACAATACGCAGGCAAAAAATGTAAACGGAAATTTACACTAAACATTTTCAAACAATGAAATCCGAACTGAAATAATAAAACTATTCTGCGTTTTTTGAACAGATTCCTTTCTGAGGAATCGATCCAGCACCGATCATGAAGCCACAGCTATGATGAAGGCTCAGTTTATGACTTTGTGGGATGGACTCGAAACAGACCACCAGTGCCAGGTATGCACACGTCGGAATAGCTTGGGTTCAGTATGGAGTCTCAAGAGATTCACTGACTTGTGGATGTGTTATGGAGTGGAATTTGTCTCAAAAGGGTTGCAAATGCGTACAATGTGATCCACAAGCATAAATTGATTTACAAATGTTTACAGGGATTTGTGTGTAACGTTTGAGGACACGTGAGCGCATGCTTCAATCCACACGCAAATAAGAAGAAATCTGACCACACGTAAAACTATTTTACAAATGCCTAAACCTGATTAAAAACAGATCATCACCAGTGGAAGCCTAGATGTCCAAGTTTTACACTGGGACTTGGAAAGCAGCTTACATTTCTGGATCTGTGCAAAGCTGGCAGCGTTAAATTTGTCTCAAAACCCTGCAACATGATCTGTGCATATCAGGTGATTCTTAGTATTTAAGGTTTTATAGGTGAGCAAAATAGATGGTACGTGTAGTTTTAGACATGTTTGTACTAGAGATGACACGATACCACTTTTTTATGTCCGATACCGATACCGATATCATAAATTTGGATATCTGCCGATACCGATATGAATCCGATATAGTGTTTTTTAATCAACAAAACTGTTTTTTTAAATATCTTGCTGCATTTTGTATAAGTTCATACTCAAGTTTAAAACAACAACTACACTAAAGCTATTCTGTTATACCTGTATGCAAAAAAAATATTTCATAGTTCAGCAATACTGATCAATCTAATAAACTTAAACCTACCCCATCCCCCATCCCTATTCTGGTATTTTAAAGAGTACTTAGCGTAAATATTAAGCAACCTAACTAATAGGGTTCCAACTCCCAGCAACAACAAAAATAAAAAAATAAAAAATAGGGAACCACCCCTCACGCTCCACCTCATGATGCTTAATCGACGTAATCAACCTTAATTTGATGCAGTGTGAAAAAAAAAGCACAGAAATCAATTATTTTTCGAGAAATATTAAATAGATTCAACATCTTTCTTCAACAAAATTGCAGACTGCACAGATGGTACCTTCCCAAAGGAAAAAGTACTATAGCTTACTAGGGTATATATATTAGACATAGTCACTATATACAGTAATGGACTTCTATTCATTTTACATCAAATTAAAACTTTGGGTGTCAGATAATTATTGATTAAAAGCTAGACATTTTAAATGAGAATAAGAAAGAAAAGTATGTCTTTGTGCCCCCTTTTCCCTGTTAATGCCCTATCGGCCCCCTGGCTAAACTTTGCTAGATCCGCCCCTGCACAGTTACCAGCGTCAGCTACGTAGAAAAAGATCCTCGAGTAGAAAGTAATATTAAATAAATTCTAACAACAGCTGATCAAGCTTAAACGTGCTGCTGTTGTTCAGCCGCTGGTTTCCTCTTTCTGGTGCAAAGTGGGCCAAAAACAAACAAGAGAGACGGACTTGCAACAGAAAAGCTGATCAGCTGATCATTAAGCAGTTTCATCATTGAAGTAGCAGCAAGAAGAGGCAGTCGCTCCATATATCGTTTGTTAAGCTTGACGCAGGAATGCTTTACAAACATTCAGAGATGGACTTACACACTTGCTTTACTTCTCTCGGGATAACTTTGTCGGAGATGAAATGCCGGGTTGCTAGCGAAGCTCCACATGCTATCCAGACCACCGACAGGTCCCGCATGCCACAGCCGCTCTATCACGTGATGCATACTGCTCCGACGTGCTAACGTTCTGAGGTGAGTTACGGCGTGTTGCAAGTTTTGTGAGGTGCTTTCATGATATTTAATGGATCGGATTACATTTTTTATTTTTCTCCGATATCCGATCCAGTAATTTAGGTCAGTATCGGACCGATACCGATACGTAATATCGGATCGGTCCATCTCTAGTTTGTACATCATCACTGATTTCTACCACTAATTCAGTGCAGATTCAAAAGGTCCCGAGCAGGCCAATCAAGTCAATTCAATTTTGACTCAATCAAAAATATTATAGCTATGATCATTTATCAACAATCATATGACCTGGGTCTGGGTGCAGTTCCCCCTCCAGGGGCAAGGGTACCTAGACCCGGTTTGTAGAGTACGCTTGGGGAGTGTGATCGTGTGTACAGCGTCTCTTTATGTCTGTCTCCACGTTGGTTGAGTGTGGAGTAAGTGCATATGAGAGCATGAGGGTGGGAATGGATGTTTGTATCTGTGTGTGCCTGTATTTCTGTGTCTATATGTCAGGTTGGGTGTCAGGCGCCACCTCTCTGGGGACATCTCAGGCCCTCCAAGGTTTGGAGGCCTATCTCCACCCACCACCACTTCCCCTGCCAGTGGCGGACTCCCTCAGACATCGGTGCGTTGGTGGTTCTTTGTGTCCGGGGATGGGCATCCGGGTACACACCGGCTCACTCCTTGGCGGCCGCTTATCGGGGCCTGGAGCCTGGGGCTCGCTCGGGCCACTTCGGAGGTGGGGTGCCCCCGGCCTCTCGGCCTGGGGCTCGATCACTCAGGCACGGCTGGCTGCCGGCGGAGCTCACGGGCGCGTCACTGCAACTCCCCCTGGCTTCTGCTCCGCGGCTGCTGAGTGAGCCCTCATCTGGGACTCTCCTCAGCTCTTTCCGGGACAGTGGCGCGGCTGCCCCTCTGTTGGTCTTCCTTGGTCTCTTGTGTTCTGGGGGCCTCTGGATGTCTGGAGTTTTGATCTCCTCCATACCTGCTTCATGCCCTGGAGGACGGGGCTGTGGCCCCCCCACACCCTCTAGCAGATCATTACATGAAGGAACCTTTTAAAAAAAACAAGCGCGTCCATGCTCACAGGTGTACACACCGGTGATCACACCCACAAACTACACCCTTTTTGGCTCCTGCCTCAAAGCACACTGTGTTCTGTTGATCTTATGTGCTGCACAATAATGTTTAATATTTAGTATTTACTGTCATATTCCCATATATCATTGTGATGTTGTTTATTCTATTACTCTTGTTCTCTTCTGCTTGTTTTCTTTTTTCTTTCTCAGCAGGTGATCAAGGTGATTGAGATATGCTTTTTTTTTTCTTTTTTTTTCTCTGCCCGTTCTGTTGGTTTTTGTCTTTTGCCCTTCTCCCCCCGTCCCTCTTCTCAGCTGTTTCTCTTTCCCTCTTTCTTTCTCCCCTTCTTTCCCCCAGTCAAGTCTGTCCTGTATCAGTAAGTGAAAATAAAATAAACAATAAAAGGTGAATCAAATGGACCATTACGGCAAGGCTGGGATGGTCAATTTGGTAAAGTAAATCCGTTGGGCTCTTCCTTTGCCTTTAGACAACAATTCTGATGGCAAAAGAGCCAAACGGGACAGGCAAAAAAAAAAAGGAAAAAAAAAACTTAAAAAAAAAAAAACAATCATATGACCCCCTATGAGCAAGCACTTGGGCGACAGTGGGAAGGAAAACTCCCTTTTAACAGGAAGAACCCTCCAGCAGAACCAGGCTCAGGGAGGGACGGCCATCTGCTGCGGATGAGAGAAGGAAGACAGGATAAAGACATGCTGTGGAAGAGAGACAGAGGTTAATAACCAACCCGTTCTCACTCCCAAAGCGTAACATTTTACGCTAGGTCACAAATCGTCAAAATATTACGTTTTCTGCTACCCACCACGTTCCTAAATGACGACCTCGGAAAAAAAGAGGGAAATATGAGACCCGTCTGGACTGAATCTGCACATGTTCGCACTTTTTCTTCAAATCGCTAGAAACACGCTATTTAACCTCATTAAAGTCCTGGTTAAGATCAGTGAATAAGGTTATGGCCAGGGCTAGTGATAAGGTTAGGTTTTAGAGCTGGGAATACAGGGCTGGAACGTCTACTACCGTGGGGAGCGTCATTGCACTGGATTCCAGCCATAACCCACCGCGTACCATAAGAACGCCGAAGGTCTCCTTTCGCGTTTCCTCAGGAACGCCGCGGGACGTGACAAACGTCGACATGTTACGCCTCGGGAGTGAGAACGGGCTGTATAACAGATATGATTCAATGCAGAGAGGTCTAATTAACACATAGTGAGTGAGAAAGGTGACTGGAAAGGAAAAACTGAATGCATCATGGGAATCCCTGGCAGCCTACGTCTAACGTAAAGCATAGTTTTGATCTACTTTTGCTCCTAGTTCAGTTAATTTTGGTCAGAAATTGGTAAAACCCACTGTTTGAGAATCTGATATGGAATCTGTTTACCTGCTCTTTAATCGTTTGCTGTTTTAACTGTTTGGTGGTTGTTAAAATAGTTTTGTGAGCTTTAAGATGAGATTCTGGCATATCGGATTATTCAAATTAAAATCGATTAGAATTGGGCATTGATTTTATTTCTTTTTTAAAACCCACTCCTATTTTCAACCCTTTTGAGACATATTTCTCTCTCCATTGTCATGATACGGCTGTGTGGCAGGCAGGATGAGGACCCAATCGCAAAACTCACAGACACGGGGGATGAACTCAAAAAGCAGCTTTATTGCTGACAAAGGAAGACAGGAAATACAAAAACTAACTGGGAAAAACTAACAGAAAGCTCACCAAGAAACACAGGGGAATCACACACAGCATAGGGAGAACGCGACACCGAAAAGAGGGAGACGCGACAGAAATACACAGAGGGTTAACGAGGAAAGTGGGAACACACGGGGAACAACAGCTGACACAGATAACCATAACGAGACACGGGCGCGGTGAACATACCACTGACGGGAGCCGGGCGAGCAACCAGGAACGTACAGAGGTTCCGAGAGGAGGCGCGAGAGCACGGGGAAAACACAGACTAACGGGGCAGGTGAGGGAAACATGAATAAAAATAAGAGAGACGGGGCTCACAGCTACACCGAGGGGACCCTTTTTTCCCTCCCCTCCTTTCCCACACTTATTCCCCAACCCCCCCTTCACCCCTT
>NW_024387483.1:96063-190201 GCF_900408965.1 Simochromis diagramma | reverse complement strand
ACCACCATAATACTACAGTAATACTAAAATCATAACTGAAAGGAAAATCTGAATAATCACTAAGAGCTGCTTTTCCATGCAGTAGAATTGCTAACATGCTAACACAGTTTAATGAGCAGAGTTGTTCCAAACAGTCAGGCTAAAATGACAAGATAACAATATAAATACATACCTCACAGTAGCTGCACTTGTAGAGTCTCTTTCTGGTGTGGATCTGTTGGTGTCGTCTCAGGTCATGTGGAGATTTAAAAGTCTTCTCACACAGGTCACATTGATAAGGTCTCTCCTCAGTGTGGGTAAACATGTGTTGTTGTAACTGTGTGTCTGTTGTAAAGTATTTGCCACACTGTTCACAGCAGTACACATCACCACCACCATCACCTCCGTCATCAAGAAAGCCCAGCAGAGGATGTACTTCCTGAGGCAGCTGAAGAAATTCAACCTGCCAACACGGACGATGATGCAGTTCTACACTGCAATCATCGAGTCCATCCTCACCTCCTCCATCACTGTGTGGTACGCTGGAGCCACTATCAGGGACAAACAGAGACTGCAGCGTGTTGTGCGCTCTGCTGAGAAGGTGATTGGCTGCAGACTCCCATCTCTGCAGGACCTGTACACCTCCAGGACACTGGGGCGTGCAGCTCGGATCTCAGCTGACCCTTCTCACCCTGGACACAGTCTGTTTGACCTGCTCCCCTCAGGCAGGAGGCTCCGGTCCATTCGCACCAGAACCTCTCGCCATAAGAACAGTTTCTTCCCCTCTGCTGTCGGACTCATGAACAATAACCATATGACTGTCCCCGCCACTAACACATGACCCTACGCTGTGTCACTGCATCATTCCATGTTTGGCACTGATCACCACCTGCACTCATGTATATATCTTTCTACGCAGCACTTTTAATTCTTATTCCTACTTTTATTTTTTTCATGTCCATTTAATCGCAATTTATGACAGTATGTTTGCACTGAAGCACCGCAGCAATTTCCTAATGTTGTAAACCTGCTCAACATTTGGCAATAAACCCCTTTCTGATTGTGATTGTGATTCTGATTCTGATTCTGATCATGTCTGGTATGAATGCGTAGGTGTGTATTTCGGTGCCCTCTCTGGCTGAAAGTTTTTCCACAGATGTCACAGCTGTATGCCTTAATTCCAGAGTGGGTAACTAGATGACTCTGTAAGCTGCTACTGTGAGTAAAAGCTCTGCCACACTGATCACAGCTGTACGCTTTAACTCCACTGTGGATGAGTTGGTGTTTTTTTAGGGAACCCTTCAAGGAAAAAGACTTTCCACACAAGTCACAGCTGAACGGTCTCTCTCCAGTGTGGATGACCTGATGCCGTTTTAGTTTAGCCTTCTCAGTAAAACCCTTCCCACACTCGTCACAGCTGTATGGCTTAATTCCAGAGTGGGTAACTAGATGACTCTGTAAGCTGCTACTGCGAGTAAAAGCTCTGCCACACTGATCACAGCTGTACGCTTTAACTCCACTGTGGATGAGTTGGTGTGTTTTTAGGGAACCCTTGTTCCTTGAACTTGTTCCTTGTTCCTTGTTCCTTCCTTCCTTGAACCCCTGTTTTTTAGCATTATTTTTGAAATACACCAATTTTTATACACTGCAGGAAAAACGAAAATAAATATTATAGTGCAAATTTGCAAAATAACAGCATATGCATCAAAATAAACTATTTCCAGCAGTGCAATATGAGTCCTAAGCATCCCAGAAACGACACAGAAAGTCATGAAGTCAAACATAACTTTTAAAAACACAAGTATAAGCTCATGAGGCCACGATGGTAAAAAAAAAAACTAATTTCCGCAAAATGACGTCACTTCCGGTTTCGGGCAGGTCATGCGGTCATGTGATAGTTCGCGCTGATGGACGTAGGAAGTGTTAGAAACAGCTGATCGGATCAGCGAAGCGTGTTTCTGGAATATTATGTTTTTGTTGCTGCAAGTGCTTTTTATGCAGTTTTTGCAAAGCTTTATGTGGAAGGAAACTGTGACCTAGGACAAGCTGATGGCATAAGATGTAAGTACAACTCCTCCGGTTTCATATGCAAAAAAAATTATTGCGCTAGCTTACGTGGTTGCCGAGCTACCGGGATTTAAAAATAGTTACGCAGAACAGAGCGTGCCCGCTCCGATCGGCTGTAAAGGGTTAATACATTTTCTAACCCTGAGATCCTGTGTTGGGTTTATTGCATGGTGTCTTATCATTTGAGTATTCAGATGTATTAGCCTTAATCGGTTAAGTGTATTTCCTTAGCCTCCGCTTGTCTGTGTAGACACGAGAATCATATGAACCCTAGACTGATATTTATTTTTCGAGATGTATCTTTTATCACAGAATGTTTAAGTAGAGTCAAGACTGCACCCGAAGGCATAAGGGGGGGAGTCTTGTCACACGAGCCGGTGGTAAAAGTGTTACATATAGGAAAAACCATAAAGCCTTTGAATGAAAACAAACGCTGTTATCACAGTGATGGACGCTGTCTTGTTGGTATACATGCATCAGTCTAATAAACTTAAACCTGCACCATCCTCCCTGTCCTGCTATTCTAAACAGGAAGTAGACTGTTGGTCGAGTTAACCTCCTGAACATCTACAACACATGGTGGAAACCTGACATTAAGACAGAGACTAGAGGTGAGACATGATCATTGCTGATTACTGATGACAGATTTAGATATATTTTCATAAACCTTTCATTTGCCACATCAATAAACAGCACGGCAGGGCAAAATATGTTTTCTAACATGGCGACCTTTAAAAAGTGAAAGGAGACAGAAAGACAGGTGAGAAAGAATCAAACTGACTTTTTGATGCATTTTACACACAGTACTGGTGCAGTATCTAGAAAATGTGGGAAACACTGGCATCATATGCAGTACTTACTTCTGAAGAAATTATGATGGGACCCTAAAAAATGACTATGTACAATAATGGATTTCTATACATTTTACATCAGATGAAAATGTTTGTTGTAAGATTCAGATAATTATTTATTAAAAGTGAGACATTTTAAATGAGAACAAGATAGAAAAGTATTTCTTTGTGCCCCCCTCTCCCTGTTAATGCCCTACCTGCCCCCCTGGCAACACTTTGCTAGACCCGCCCCTGCACATTTACCAGCTGTCAGCTACACAAAAAAGGATCCTGGTGTTATTTGTCTCTCAGAAACGGTTCATAACTTCAACTCATTTTTGTTTTGTCATGTTTTGTTCTTTACATTGTCTTTCTTCTATATAATTGTTAAACATTTAATAAATATGTCTACAAAAAGATTTTAAAAATCAGACATTTCACACAGACACCCAAATGATTTCTGACTGATGAAGGGGGCTGAAGGTGCCCTGCTCTTGCCCAGCTTCTGCTGCTCTCTCCCTGCTCACTGTCAGCAGCTGGCAGCCTCGGTCCTGCCTGAGACTCTTCATCTATCAGTGCCAAAGAATATGGGAAATAGCAACGCACAACATGCACATTACAAAACAAGCACATGAATCAGCATTACATTCATTAGTGAAGTGCTGACGTTCTTTCCTAAACTTTGGGCCTTAATTAACATCACTGTGAACTAATGTTTGCTTTGCTTCTTAACCAGTGAAGCAGCGAGGGGCTTTCTGAGGTTCCTGCTCGTAAATGCCCAAAATGAGTCGAGTATTTCTCTGCAACTACAAACTCTGCTTTCATCAGAGGTGTAAATATTACAGCACTGTGTCAGAGCCACTGAGGCTGGAACACAGAAAAAGGAAGTAGATGTATTTATTTTTAGACTTTATTGCCTGGAACCACTTTAAAAATACGCTTTGGGTCACAATTAACTCCAGAAAACCAGGAATCCACATATGAACATTATCTGTGCAGAGATTTATGCTCACGTCACACGAGCTGATAAGGAGAAGCCAAAACTGGAAGCCACGACTTTGTTGAGGGTGTTTTTTGCAAAGTTCTCTCCACAAATTCAAGTTTTCAAACTGCTTCAACATCTCACTCTGTGTCTTCGTGTGTCTCTGAGCTTCGGTGCAGGATCATCATTAAAATGGTGGAAAAATGAGCATGATTGCAACGACCACGGCACAATGGATCAAGTTACAAAAATTAAGTGATACTGACCAACGCACCACAACGATTGTGTCGCACGACACAGGATGTGATGTCACAACTGGTGCCAGACTTGCTGGCCTGCTCCTATGAGGGCTGTTTTCCGGGGATGGCTTGTTCCTCTTACTTACGGTCGGGGTTCCCCCAGGTGTCGGGTGGTTCTTGGGGTCCAGGGTCCCGTCTTTGGCTTTCTCTGAAGTGGCCGGCCTCTGCAGTGGTTGGCTGGCCGCTGCACTGGACCGCTAGTACTCCTTCCCCTGGCTGTGGGAGCTCCATCTGTGGCAGCAGGTGGAGACCCATTGTGTACATCTGCTTCACCCTCGACTTTTCCCCCACCACCCTTCTTTTCTGTCCCTTTTCTTCCTTCTATTCCTCTGCTTTCTTCTATCTTTCACTGATCTGGCCTTCACCCTGTCCACGCTATAACATCCACACAGGGGGCTAACGGCATTCTGGCCAGACAGGAGCTCTTAGTGGTAAATCCTGTGGTTTATGCATTTATATGACACAGTTAGACCAGAAACACTGGATCTTTCTTAGGCACAAATAATGATTTTAACTGTGTAAAACTGAACGTCAAAGCTCTTCAGAGGTGACAACAACAAACAGATCCCATCCTGATCTGTTCCACTGCACAGGTGGACTCCAGTCCAGACCTGGTCTACAGATCTGGTCCAGAGTCATGTTGCTATCGGGGCTGTGTGACAGTATATGCTGCTCTTCTTCACTGCAGTCATCACATGGTTCTGTAATCAGCACAAACACAAGCTGAACATCATCCACTGGATTTAGAAGATTCACAGCAGTCATTTTTATTATGAACTATGTGATTTTGTATCTGTGTCACTGTTTTCAACTCAAAACGTGATCGTTTATTTTCTACTTTTTTGTTTGTTTTGTTTGTTTTTTTGCCTCCCATTTGGTTCTTTAGCCGTCAGAATTGTTGTCTCAAGACCAACAAGGAGACCCGATGGATTTACTTTGCCAAATAGATCATCACGGCCTTGCTTTATTGGTCCATTTGATCGACCTTTGTTGTTATTATTTATTTTATTTTCAGTTGTTACAGACGGGACAGACAGAAGCAGGCATGGAGGCTGGATCTCCTCCATGCCTGCTTCATGCCCTGGGGGCGGGGCTATGGCTCTCTACATCCTCTAGCAGACCATTACATGTGGAAACCTTTTGAATACGAGCGCGCTGATCCACACAGGTGTGCACACGGGTGTTCACTGTTCATAGACATAAACTACACCTCTATTGGTGCTATTGCCAAGCACATTGTGCGCTGTCGGTCCTGCTTGCTACACAACATTCAGTATTTAGTATTTACTGCTGTTTACACTCAGCTAGGTTAACCTGATGGTGTTGTGTTTAGTATGTTGCTCTGTTAGTTTTGCTTGTTTTCTCTTCTTTCTCTTTTTAAGTTTCCTTTCTCTCTGTCCCTCTTCCCTTCTGTTTTTCTTTTCCTCATCTTTCTTTCTCCTTCCTGTCCCTCAGTCCCGTCTGTCCCGTCTATTTTCTAGTTTTGACCCTTTCACGCATGAATTATGACAACCTCGATCAGGATTTTGTTCTTAAGTGTTTTTATTCATCTGTAGGCATGAAAAAAGATTTTTGAACTTCATTTAAACGTGTACTTTTCAAAGAGTTTTTTTTACATGTCCAGTTAGGTGGACAACAGGTTTTGACAGGAGGGACACATCAGTGTCCAGTGTAGAGTTTATGTGCAAGTATACCATCAACACAAATACAAGCCTTTGAATAGCTGTAACTGTAGTGAGCACTGTGTGTGAAAGGGTTAAGTGATCAGGTTTAACAGATCAGTGATAAATCTGTGCTGTTGGATCAATAATGAAACAGACTGCTGTTAGAAACAACTCTGATGCTGCTGTTTATATCCTGATCAAATAGATGATAAATAATTTCAGTGCGTAACTCACAGAAAGAAGCAGAACAGTTCACATCAGGCTGAAACCTCTGCAGTGTCTTCTTGGCTTCGTCTCTAAATTTTAAAGTTGTGTAGTATTTTATAAGAAACTCCTTTAAATTGTCCTCCATGCAGCCAAGTTTGTTTCCAGTTAATTCCTCCATATAAAGAAGAAGGAATGACTTGTGTTTATAAAGGATCTTCCTGTTATTCCACGTTTGTTGGAGAGAAGTTATGCTTATAAGTTTCCATGTGTAACAGTCGCAATAGTGTGGTGTCTCTTTAAGACGACTTACTGTTTAGTGATGTCACAAGCATGCGCCCTGCCCTCTGTTGTATGAACGCTGCTGGCTTCATGTATGATAAGACAGCAGCCGTTCAGCTGGGCCTTGTTGGTGAGGAGTGTTTATTAAAGGACGAGCACTGTGGGATTCCCAGCACCAGTGTGCTCGGGAGTTTGTGACTGTCCTGCTGTCTGCCGCCTCCTCTCAACCACTGAATAAACATGTCAGAAAAGCTTGCTCATGAAAACTGTTTCCTCTTCCTACTTTTCACAATAAAAGTCCTGCACTGCTGTACTCTGGTTATAATAATATACTCTCTTTCCTCTGTTCCCAACTGTGGTAGAAAGCACAGCTTAGCCTTAGCAAATGTTCAAAGAAAAGTCGTCACTTCCTGATTTCTGCTTCACTGAAATGATATCAGTGAGCACTGTGTGGCAGCTGGAGTCAGACAACTGAAGCTCCCACAATCAAGACCACAAACAGCTTTCAAAGGAGATTTGAAGCTTTTCTGTCAGCAAGCTTCATGATTTATGGGACTGGAACTGGAACAGAAACTACCTGATCACCAATGGTGAGCTGGCATGCAATTATTTTTATGACACTTTCATCAAAATGATAAATAAGCATGCCCCCATGCTCAGATTTAGAGTGAAATGCAGAAACAATCCTTGGTTTTCTCCTCAGCTATGCAGTCTCCTTAAAAACAGGGATGCTGCTCAGGCCAGAGAAACTAAATCTGGAGCAGATTGGCTGATTTGTGGCAGCTCGGAAATCGTTCAGCCTCCTTCATTAAAAAGGCCAAATCAGAATCCTGTCCTTCAAAAACTGAACATCTGAATGATCCTAAAAGATTCTGGAAAAGAATAAAATCTTCTCATGGTGACATAACCTCCAATGAGTTGCAGCCTTTGCTGTAAAGGAGTTCAGGAGTTCACAGATGAAATGTACCTACAAAGAAAGTAGAATTTATTCAAACTTTACAAGCAGTTCAACAGGGAGTGGATGTGCTGTTGGGTTGTTGGAGGTACAACACACAAGAAGGCCGATGCAGGTGAATGCAGAGAGAGGCCAGGGCCACGTTCAAACCTGAACACGCTGCACAGTGTTTTGTTCCATTTGTTAGGGATGAATGAAATGCTTCCTTGAAAGGATGTGTGCAGTCACCAGTGGGCGTGGAAGCATGTGCGCCCTCATTTGGTGGGTATTGGCGACTGTCAAGCCTTTGATTCGCCGAGCAGCTGAATAGGGGAATAATGTTGACGCGCCCGCTGTTCACAACGTAAGTCAAAGTTCCAGATTAAAAACTTCTTTATTTGTTATCAAATCCTTAAAATCCAGAAAAACAGTGATCAAAATAAACCTTCTAAGCTTGAGCGCTCAGCAAAAGTCCACTTCTCCCATCACCCACTCATTCACAAAAGTTCCCTCGGGACGTGAACAGGTGATGTAGCAATCACTATTACTATTACCGACACCACGTGACCCAAAGCTACGCCTATCCACAACAGTGGGTGTGCAAGAAAAGTCCTCCTGTCACACAGAAATGCCTACATGAATCACACCACTCTGCTTAAATAATAATAATAATGTTTAGTGAAGCAGGTGAAGCAAAGGGCTGCTTTTAATAGGCTGGGAGACCCAGGTGTGCTGCTTTAGCTGCTGAGCCTCTTATGCTAGCCTCCATCTATAAGCTGGGATCACAGGAGCACTGCAGTCCTGACTAGATCAAGTATTGTTATTCATGCAGGTGACAAAAGTTTAACTTCACAGAGTCATAGGATTGAGCCTGGTTTGAAAAGCACTTACTTTGCTGCCAGGTGGGAAAAGAACCCTAAAGCTGAGTCTTATTAAACATCTGCTGCACGAGAGAGTTTCATGGCCCTGCTTCATCCTGTGCTTGCTGACCACCTCGTCCTGAAACCTCTTCATCATCCTCACAGTTGTGTGAAGAAAGAGGGAAGCAGGTGGAAACCATCTGTGCTGCTGTGTTCACTTGTGTGTGTGCGTCTATGGTCATATCTAATGTGTACCTACAGACAAATACAAACACAAACACCTGGCATTGCACAAGAGTCTCTGCTGGAGCAACCTGCAGATGTCAGAGATGTGATTAGAGGGTAAAGTGGACTAGTGAGAGCATCTATGTTGTTGTTGTCTGCTGGGGGACAGCATCAGCTGCAGAGATGCATCAGGATCAGCAAACTAATCTGCATCTCATGGTGGTTACCTCGGAGACCATCTGTCACTTTGTGTAGAGCCACGCCCACAGCGCACAGAATACATGCGTTCGACTAATTTGTCCACCAGGAGGCATCTTGATGCTGTCATCATACACAAAGGCTTTTGTACAAAGTGTTAAACAAACTGCAGCAAGTGTGTTCAAGACTTTTTCCCTGTCTTATTTCTCTTTATTACACATAATCTATGGAAACGTGTGGTTTGATTACTTTGCATGTGTGGATTTGATGGGTTGTTGCCACATCTGGTGAGATTTTCATGTCAACAGAACCTTCTGAAATATATTTCTGTAGAAAATTGGTGACATTGGTGACATTCGTCCAATAGCCGCTCTATTTAAACTAGAGATGGCACGATACCACTTTTTTATGTCCGATACCGATACCGATATCATAAATTTGGATATCTGCCGATACCGATATGAATCCGATATAGTGTTTTTTAATCAACAAAACTGTTTTTTAAATATCTTGCTGCATTTTGTATAAGTTCATACTCAAGTTTAAAACAACAACTACACTAAAGCTATTCTGTTATACCTGTATGCAAAAAAAAAAAATATTTCATAGTTCAGCAATACTGATCAATCTAATAAACTTAAACCTACACCATCCTCCCTATTCTGGTATTTTAAAGAGTACTTAGCGTAAATATTAAGCAACCTAACTAATAGGGTTCCAACTCCCAGCAACAACAAAAATAAATAAATAAAAAATAGGGAACCACCCCTCACGCTCCACCTCATGATGCTTAATCGACGTAATCAACCTTAATTTGATGCAGTGTGAAAAAAAATGCACAGAAATCAATTATTTTTCAAGAAATATTAAATAGATTCAACATCTTTCTTCAACAAAATTGCAGACTGCACAGATGGTACCTTCCCAAAGGAAAAAGTACTATGGCTTACTAGGGTATATTAGACTTAATAGTTACTATATACAGTAATGGACTTCTATTCATTTTACATCAAATTAAAACTTTGGGTGTCAGATAATTATTTATTAAAAGCTTGACATTTTAAATGAGAATAAGAAAGAAAAGTATGTCTTTGTGCCCCCTTTTCCCTGTTAATGCCCTATCGGCCCCCCTGGCTAAACTTTGCTAGATCCGCCCCTGCACAGTTACCAGCCGTCAGCTACGTAGAAAAAGATCCTGGTGTAGAAAGTAATATTAAATAAATTCTAACAACAGCTTATCAAGCTTAAACGTGCTGCTGTTGTTCAGCCGCCGGTTTCCTCTTTCTGGTGCAAAGTGGGCCAAAAACAAACAAGAGAGACGGACTCGCGACAGAAAAGCCGATCAGCTGATCATTAAGCAGTTTCATGATTGAAGTAGCAGCAAGAAGAGGCAGTCGCTTGTTAAGCTTAACGCAGGAATGCTTTACAAACATTCAGAGATGGACTTACACACTTGCTTTACTTCTCTCGGGATAACTTTGTCGGAGATGAAATGCCGGGTTGCTAGCGAAGCTCCACATGCTATCCAGACCACCGACAGGTCCCGCATGCCACAGCCGCTCTATCACGTGATGCATACTGCTCCGACGTGCTAACGTTCTGAGGTGAGTTACGGCGTGTTGCAAGTTTTGTGAGCTGCTTTCGTGATATTTAATGGATCGGATTACATTTTTTATTTTTCTCCGATATCCGATCCAGTAATTTAGGTCAGTATCGGACCGATACCGATACGTAATATCGGATCGGTCCATCTCTAATTTAAACCCCACACTGGGTAGCAACCTCACCACTACATGGCCACAGAGCTGCCGGTACGTTGGGGTTTTTCCCGGTGGACGAGAGGGTTTGCTCCCTGCGCCTTAGGGTCGGGGAACGGGTCCTGACTGTCATCTGCGCTTATGCGCCGGGTGGCAGTTCGGAGTACCCAGCCTTCTTAGAGTCCCTGGGGGGGGTGCTGGAAGGTGCTCCACCTGGAGACTCTGTTGTCCTGCTGGGAGACTTCAATGCTCACGTGGGTAACGACAGCGAGACCTGGAGGGGCGTGATTGGGAGGAACGGCCTCCCTGATCTGAACCCGAGCGGTGCTTTGTTATTGGACTTCTGTGCTAATCACAGTTTGGCCATAACGAACACCCTGTTCGAACATAAGAGTGTTCATAAGTGCACGTGGCACCAGGATGCTCTAGGCCGTAGGTCGATGATCGATTTTGTAATCGTATCACCAGACCTGCGACCATATGTTCTGGACACTCGGGTAAAGAGAGGGGCTGAGCTGTCAACTGATCACCACCTGGTGGTGAGTTGGATCAGGTGGCGGGGGAGGACGCTGGACAGACCTGGTGCACCTAAACGCGTAGTGAGGGTGTGCTGGGAACGTCTAGCAGAGGCCCCAGTCCGCGAGATCTTCAACGCACACCTCCGGCAGAGCTTCAACAGCATTCCGAGGGAGACTGGGGACATGGAGTCCGAATGGACCATGTTCAGCGTCTCCATTGCCGAAGCTGCTGCATTGAGCTGCGGCCGCAAGGTGGTTGGTGCCTGCCGTGGTGGTAATCCCCGAACCAAATGGTGGACACCAGAGGTGAAGGGAGCCACCAGGCTGAAGAAGGAGGCCTATCGGGCTTGGTTAGCCTGTGGGACTCCGGAAGCAGCCGACAGGTACCGACAGGCCAAGCGGAATGCGGCTCGGGCAGTGGCTGAAGCAAAAACTCGGGTGTGGGAGGAGCTCGGAGAGGCCATGGAAAAAGACTTTCGGACTGCCTCGAAGAGATTCTGGCAAACCGTCAGGCGTCTCAGGAGGGGAAAGCGGTGCTCTACCTGCGCTGTGTATAGTGCTGGCGGAGCGCTGTTGACGTCGACTGAGAAAATTGTCGGGCGGTGGAAGGAATACTTCGAGGACCTCCTTAATCCCACTGACACGTCTTCCGAGGAGGAAGCAGAGTCTGGGGATGAGGGGTATGACCCGCCAATTTCCGGGGGCGAGGTCACTGAGGCAGTTAAACAACTCCTTGGTGGCAGAGCCCCTGGTGTTGATGAGGTCCGCCCCGAGTTCCTGAAGGCGCTGGACGTTGTAGGGCTGTCTTGGTTGACACGTCTCTGCAATGTTGCGTGGAGATCAGGGGCAGTGCCTGTGGACTGGCAGACCGGGGTGGTGGTCCCCATCTTTAAGAAGGGGGACCGGAGGGTGTGTTCCAACTACAGGGGGATCACACTCCTCAGCCTCCCTGGGAAAGTCTATGCCAGGGTGCTGGAGAGGAGAGTTCGTCCGCTAGTCGAACCTCGGATACAGGAGGAACAATGCGGTTTTCGTCCTGGTCGCGGAACACTGGACCAGCTCTTTATCCTCTCCAGGATACTTGAGGGTGCATGGGAGTTTGCCCAACCAGTCTACATGTGTTTTGTGGACTTGGAGAAGGCATTCGACCGTGTCCCTCGGGGTGTCCTGTGGGAGGTGTTGCGGGAGTATGGGGTGTCTGGCCCATTGCTACGGGCCATTCAATCCCTATACAACCGTTGCAAGAGCTTGGTTCGCATTGCCGGCAATAAGTCGGACTCGTTCCCGGTGGGTGATGGGCTCCGCCAGGGCTGCCCTTTGTCTCCGGTTCTGTTCATAATTTTTATGGACAGGATTTCTAGGCGCAGCCAAGTGGCGGAGGGCTTTCGCTTTGGTGGCCTCAGAATCTCATCTCTGATTTTTGCGGATGATGTGGTTCTGTTGGCTTCATCGGGTGAGGGCCTCCAGCTCGCACTGGAGCGGTTCGCAGCCGAGTGTGACGCAGCGGGAATGAGGATCAGCACCTCCAAATCTGAGGCCATGGTTCTCAGCCGGAAAAGGGTGGAGTGCCCACTCCGGGTCGGGGATGAGTTCCTGCCCCAAGTGGAGGAGTTCAAGTATCACGGGGTCTTGTTCGCGAGTGATGGGAGAAGGGAGCCGGAGATCGACAGACGGATTGGGGCTGCGGCTACAGTAATGCGGACGCTGCACCGGTCAGTCGTGGTGAAGAGGGAGCTGAGTGTAAAAGCGAAGCTCTCAATTTACCGGTCGATCTACGTCCCTACCCTCACCTATGGCCACGAGCTGTGGGTAGTGACCGAAAGAACGAGATCGCGGATACAAGCGGCGGAAATGAGCTTCCTCCGAAGGGTGGCTGGCCTCTCCCTTAGAGATAGGGTGAGAAGTTCGGCCATCCGGGAGGGGCTCAGAGTAGAGCAGCTGCTGCTCCACATCGAAAGGAGCCAGCTGAGGTGGTTCGGGCATCTGGCAAGGATGCCCCCTGGGCGCCTCCTGGGCGAGGTGTTCCAGGCATGTCCCACCGGGAGGAGGCCCCGGGGCAGACCCAGGACACGCTGGAGATCGCGTTGGAAATCGCGTTGATACAGGAGTCTGTGTCAGGACTGTCTGCAACTTCAATATGCACAGCTCTGAGAGTGAGGCAGGTAAACATGACACCATATCTTTTGACAGTACCCCGGCCCTGCTTGACATCAAATGGGCCAAAGTAGTCGACACCAGTGTTTGTAAACGGAGGTTTGTCTGGTAGAAGACGGTCTTCAGGTAAGTCTGCCATCTTCTGCTCACCAACCCTTCCAGAAATCCTACGGCAAGTTTGACATTTGTTGATTATCTTTCTAATTGCCGAATTGGCTTGAGGAATCCAATATCTGCATCGCAATTGCGCCAGCACATAATTGCGACCGCAGTGACCAGTTCATTGATGGATGTCTCTCAAAATGATTTCAGAGATTTTGCTGTGTTTAGAAAGAATTGCTGGTTGTTTAGCATTTTCTGGCAAGCGTGATTTATTGAGTCTTCCGCCAACTCTCAGCATCCCATCTCGAAGAACTGGGTCTAATTTGAACAGCTGGCTGCTACAACTGAGCTGTCCACCCTCCTGTAGGATTTTGATCTCCTCTCCATGATATTGTTTCTGGCTGAAACGAACAATTATTGATTCAGCAGCCTCAAGATCCTCCAAAGCAAGCGCTTTCTTTCCCATTGCAGATTTAAATGTCCTCATGTGCACTTGCAACTTTAACCTTTACTTTTCAGGATCATTTTCATTTTTCTGGACTATTTTTGAGTACTGTTTTCTTTCTTCTTTCAACATCCACAGCACCTTCCTTAGCTTCATTATCCAGGCTACTGCTCTTTTCAGTTTATTCCAGTCTGAATAGTAGTCTATCACACGTTTCATTGGTTCCATGCCTTCCTCAACTTTCAGTATATTAACCGTTGCTGAAGTCTTGACTTCTGGATCATTTTGAAGGTTTTCCTTCTTTCTCACTGGCTGTTCCGGCCATTCGTTTTCGTCTAGAAGATAGTTCGGCCCGTGAATCCATGAACCTCCTTCCAACAGATCTTTTGCCTTTAAGCCTCTGCTTGCCTGATCTGCAGGATTTTCTGCCGATGTCACATACTTCCATTGTGATGGCCTGCTTGCTTCTCGAATCAGTGAAACTCTATTTGCAACAAATGTTTTGAAGCGAGATGTTTCGCTATCAATGTATCTAAGCACAGTTGTGCTGTCCGTCCAGAAGACTGATTGTTGCAGAGGAACTTGAAGTTCTTGTTGCAGTAATCTGTCCATCGTCACTGAAATCACTGCTGCAGTCAGCTCAAGCCTAGGAATTGTGACTTGCTTGAGTGGAGAAACTCTGGATTTCCCAATGAGAAAGGCACAATGTCTCTTGCCTCGTCTATTTTCCATCAACAGGTAAGAGACAGTTCCATATGCATAATCTGAAGCATCGGAAAAATGGTGCAACTGCGCAACAACAGCGCATCCGAAACCTGTAGGCTTTAGGCATCTACTCACATGGAAGTTGGAGAGGAGTACAATGTCTTCTTTCCATTTTTTCCAAATTTTTGCATGCTTTTCATTGATCTCCTTGTCCCAACCATGCTGCTCTTTACAGAGATCTTTCAACAAAAGCTTTGCAGGTAAGATGACTGGTGCTAGAAAGCCAAGAGGGTCATAAATTGAATTAATGACTGACAAAATGCCTCTTCTGGTCATTGGCTTGTCTTGCAACCTTATAGTGTAAGTGAAGGTATCTGTTTCTGTGTTGCACTGTACACCTAGAGTTCTCTCAACTGGCAAAGTGTCATGCCTAAGATCCAGATCTTTCACCTCGTTGGCTCTGTGTTCTTCAGGAATTGACATCAACACTTTCCTACTGTTACTTGTCCATTTTGTTAATGTAAACCCTCCACTGGTACACAGAGCACGGAGATCACTGACTAATTTCACTGCAGCCTCTTCTGTAGCTACACTTTTAAGACAGTCATCTACGTAGAAGTTGCACAGGACTGTCTGAACAGCTTCTGGAGATGCTTCTTCCTTGTGATCTTCTGCCGTTCTTCTTAGCGCATATGAGGCGACACTTGGTGAGGAAGTTGCTCCAAAGAGGTGCACCATCATCCTATATTCCTTCATGGGCTCATCCAGCTTGCCATCTGGCCACCAGAGAAAACGAAGAAGATCAGCATCTCCTTCTGGTACGTTGACTTGGTAAAACATTGATTCAATGTCTGCCATCAGCGCTACTGGCTCTTCGCGGAATCTTAAAAGAACACCCACCAGTGTGTTAGTCAGATCCGGTCCCTGCAGTAACTCCTTGTTTAGAGACATATCCTGGTATGAAGCCGTACAGTCGAACACGACCCGCAACTTTCTCTTCTTCGGGTGATACACCCCATGGTGTGGTATATAGAACACTCTGTTGTCGTCACGGCTCAACTGGTGGTCTGGCACTGGAACAGCATATCCCTTGGTGATGATGTTTTCCATGAAGCACTTATAATCTTCAAAAAACTGAGGATTCTTCTTAAACTTCCTGAACAAACATGCTATCCGCTGCTCCGCAACACAATGGTTGTTTGGCATTTGAAGATTCTCACTCTTAAGTGGCAATCCAATGTTATAGTGTCCATTTTCGAAGGTCGTTGTCTTTTCTACTGCTCGTAGAAACTGTTTGTCTTCTTGTGACATTTCCTCTTTGTCATCATAATTACGTTCTGAAAAATCGATGTTATACTGTTGGACCAGTAGCTTCTCAACTTCCACTAAAGAGATTCGGCTTACTGAGAAATGTGGTTTTTTGTTTTCTGAGTCATTTAGTTCTTTTCTTATGGGTCCATTCACAACCCAACCAATGGTGGTCTTCACTGCATAAGGACCTCCATTTTGTCCATTAATGACACGCCATGGCTCCATTGCTTTTGCACAGTTGGCTCCTATAAGCAGGTCTACATTAGCCTCTATCTCTGGTAGTCTCACTTCATGTAGATAAGGCCACTTCTGGATGTCTGACTGCTTGGGTATGTTTCCACTACTCACAGGTATACTAGGTGTGAGTGAACACTTTGGGTAAGTCAACGAACTTGGAATCTTCCAACCCACACACTTCCAGGTCTGATATAACAAAACTGTTCATGAGTTTCTGTTCTCCTGGTTTTTCTTGACTCATGGTACTTAGAAGTATCCGTGTAGGCTTTCCTTTCACATTCAGTTTCCTTTGCAGATCTTCCGTGCAGAATGTTGCCGTGCTTCCCGGGTCCAAAAAGGCATATGTCTCTATATATTTATCACTCATTTTAGATTTGATCTTGACTGGTACTATAGAGAGCACACACTCCTCTTCTCCGGCCCCTGTAAGCCCACAAGTCTCTTGACTGACAGGAACTTGAGCACAAGGTGCCTCATTACCATCAGTAACATCCTTCCTTTCTGTTTCTACAGAACTTTCTTTTTTCCCCATGTGCAGAATGTCTGGGTGCTTTAGTGAACACTCTTTACACTCCATTCTGCGCTTGCAGAACTTGCTGAGATGCCCATAAACTAAACATCCAAAACAGAGTCCCTTTGACTTCAAGAAATCCACACGTTCTTTGTGTGGTTGATTCTTAATCTTTCCACAAGAAGCAAGAGTGTGAGGCTGCTGACAATACAAACATGGCTTCTCAAAGGCACTCACTGTCTTGATTGAATTTTCGGTTTTAACAGTTTGTTTTTTGCAGTCTTTTGTTCTCGGCGGAAATGTTGGTGGCAAAACTGCTTCCTCGAAACTCCTTCTTTGCCGGATATTTTTCCCTTTGGTCAGTCTTTCCACTTGTCGCTGCACGGTTGTCTGGGATATTACCAAAGAGTGGATCCATAGCTATTTTAGCCTGGCGGTCTATAAAGTTCACCAAATCTGCAAATCTTGCTCTTTTGCCCCTCTTTTCTTGGAGTTCAAATGCTTCTACGCGCCAACGTTCTCTGGTTTTGTAGGGCAGCTTGGATATCACTGTGCGTAGATTGGTTGGATTATCCATCTCTTCCAAAAATTCAACATCCTCCATGGTGTTGCGACATCCAGTCAGGAACATAGCATAGGCATTTAATGCCTTTGCATCGTCATTTTTCACTTGCGGCCATTTGAGTGCTTTCTCAATGAATGCGCTTGCGATCCTTAGCTCATCTCCATAGTGCTTATGTAGCAACCGTCTGGCCTCACGGTAACCTTTGCTAGGAGTCATGTGTACACAACTGTGAATTAGCTCCTGTGGTTCGCCAGCAGTGAACTGTTCCAAAAAATACAGCTTATCTTGATCGTTATCAGTCTTTTGCTCTACTGCATGTTCGAAGGCTCTTATGAAGGCCTTATACTGTAGTGCATCACCTTTAAAAACAGGAATGTCCTTTGATGGCAACTGAGCCAACTGCTGCTGTTTCACAAGTAACTCAGTGATTACATTCTGTTTCTGCATGACTGACAATAGATCATCACTTCTGTCAACGTGAGCATTAAGCCCATGAGTGGAGACTGGATGAGACAGTTGTGGTACCTGTGAGTTTTGCACTTGTGAATTAGCGTGACTACTCACATCAGCTTGTTGTGGGAGCATTATGCCAACTCTTTCCTTTTTAACTCCTCGAACTTGCGATCTTTGTATTGACACATAACTGCTCAGACCATCTTCTGATCTTTCATATTCTTTGAGCACCTTTAATTTAGCTTGACTTTCCGCTAATGCAGTCTCCAACTCTAACTCTTCCTTTTCCGCTGTGACTCTTGCTGTTTCCAGCTCAAGATGTTGCCTAATCCTGGCCAACTCCAACTCAAGTTCTTGCCTTTTCCTCAATGCTGCGGCTCGTTCCAGCAAGGCTGCGTGTTCTGCCTCCTGTTTAGCACGAGTGGAGGAAACTCTAGATGTTGTAGATGCTCGGCTGACTTGAGACCCACGCGAGCTGTGAAGTGCATCCTTTCTAGCTCCAACCTGTGATGCGCTGTCATCTGGGTTAACAGCTTCTTCCAAGTCATCTGTAATGTGCTCCTGCTGCTCAGCTTCATTTGGAATCATATGCTTATGATGCTCTGCGATCCATTTCTTTGTTGTTTGCATAAACCCTCTTATAGATGTCATTTTGGGCTCAAACCAATTGTCCTGGTCAAATATTTTTTCTTCTTCAGACAAAAGACTCTTAACCTGGTTATTGTGACCGTGAAACTCATTCAGAGCCAATGCAAAGTCACTTTCCATTACTTCATTCACATTTTGAAGGTTCTGAGCATCACTCATCATTATCTTTATCTCCTTTATTTTGCCTGTGATTGTTCCTAATGTTCGTCTTCTTAAGGCAATCCATCTGTGTAATTTTTCTTCCAAAGCTTTCTCTGTTAACTTGCATGTTCTTCCCACCTCTCTTTCCTCCGCCATCTTATAAGTTGCAGGGGTTTATTGGCTCAAGTAGCATGCACTATTTGTCTTCTGCTTAGAATCTTTAATAGACATAGTGTAAACCATCTTCATAACATGCCAAAAACTCCGCATAGACCGCATCAAATCTTGTTTTACAACATGCAGTCCCACAGACAAAGAAAGAAAAAAAAGAGATCGGGTTTGACGATAGCACGCAGTTAAGTTTCACTTTCGTTTTCCACCAGACTTAACAAGCCTCCGAAAAACGTATTTTTCTTCTTACTGCACGAAGTAATAAGAGAGTTTGTTACCCTCTTCTACAGAATAATCCAAAGAATTATCCGGTTTGGTGCCAGCATCCTTAAGCAGTGCCTCTTACTTTCCGTTAGGCTGCTCCCTTCTGTCCGAGCGCCGTGCAGCCGATCCTCCACATGTCGGTGAAGCTAGTTTTTTGACTTATGTAACGGCGGCACTCCGTCCCTATTTCACTCTTCTGTACCGCCGTTAGGAGTCAGTCCGGCAACATGCATTGAAACGCGAGCAAGTCCAAGTATCCTTCTTGCAAACAATATGTTTATTGACACTTTTAGTTTACATGGCAAAACTCGGTCAAAAAACTGTGTCGCTTCCAACTTATCCAACTCCTCAACTACGTAACTACAGTGCGCCGGAAGCCCAAAATACTAAAAAGCACTTTAGAATGTTGCACTTCTCTATTCTATACATTTAACAAACAGTATTTTAAAATCAACTAGAATTATACTCTTAACATCAAACATATATTTGTCCTCTAATCATTTTACCAGTACCAATAAAATTAACCTTTAATTGGCTCTTACAATTCTTATTCATTTTTTAATCTTCTTACTCTATTTATATTTATATTTATATTGTATCCTGTTCTTGCAATATTTTCAAAAAATGACTTGCAAATGGAAGTATTTGGCATGAAGTTATTACAGCCTTGAATAGGCAAATAATTCATAACAACATTGATTTGGATGCATTATTATTTTTGGAGCAATAAGAGTTTTTCAAATTTATACCCATTGTTACCCCTTGGTACCCAAAATGGTCCCCTGACAAAAGGTGATATAGCAATATCATATATGAATTTTTTTTCTGATTTTTTTCACATCAGATCTTTTAAACAACTTCAGACCTAACCACAGATATAAAGTTTTTCATTATTTTTAAAATATTTTTTAGGTTTTTATGGCTTTATTGTCATAAAAAACCCTGTTTTTGGGGGGTGAAAAACCCACAATATGCAATATTTTCAAAAAATGACTTGCAAATGGAAGTATTTGGCATGAAGTTATTACAGCCTTGAATAGGCAAATACTTCATAACAACATTGATTTGGATGCATTATTATTTTTGGAACAATAACACTTTATTGCTAAAAAACAAACTGAACTGACCTGAACAAACTCAACAACAAACTAAACAAAGATGTAATTTACATTTTTTTTATTGTTTATTTTTTTATTTTTTTATTTTCACTTGCTAGATACGGGACAGACTTGAATGAAGAAAAGAAAAGGGAGAAAGGAAGAGGGGGAAAAACAGCGGAGAAGAGGGACGGGGATAAAGGGCAAAAAAACAAAAACCATCTAAATAAGCAGACAAAAAAATACACATATCAATCACCTGGATCACCTGTTGAGAAAGAAAAAAAAGAAAACAAGCAGAAGAAAACGAGAGCAATACAATAAAACACATCACGATGATATATGGAAATATAACAGTAAATACTAAATATTAAACATTATTGTGCAGCACGTAAGATCGACAGACCACAGTGTGCTTTGAGGTAGGAGCCAAAAAGGGTGTAGTTTGTGTGTGTGAGCACCCGTGTGTACACCTGTGAGCATGAGCGCGCTTGTTTTTAAAAGGTTCCTTCATGTAATAATCTTCTAAAGCAACCAAACAGGACAGGCAAAAAAAAAAGAAGATTATGAACATATTCTAAAATCATTATCATCTGGGCGTCTATTGTCTCATGTAGTCTGGAAGATGAGTGGATGGCGGGGTGGGTGCAGTTTTCTCTGTGGTGGGGTTGGACTGTCCCGGGCTCTGTGGGGCCGGGGGGCGCTGCTGTGCTGGGCCCCGGTCTGGATGGGCCTGGGCCCCCTGTCCCTGGCGGGTCGCGGAGTATGGGGGTGCTTACTGGGGTCAGCGGGGGAGCTGGCCCCAGGGAGGGGTCACCTGCCCCTCCCTTCCTTCCCTCCCCATCTCCAGCTGCCTCCCTCTTCCCTCTCCACCACAACCACCCACACATGCAGGGCCTTGGAGTAGTGGTATGTCACCAGGGTGCAGAGGAGGCTACCGTCCGTCCCCCCCCCCCCGTCCCCCCGTCCCCCCGTCCCCGTCCCCTTCTGGCTGCCTCTGTCACAAACAAGGATGCGGTGGACTCAAAAGCAGACTCAATTGCTCGAACTATGTATAATTTATTGGAAGGAACAAAAACGTGAACAGAACTGGGTTTAACAGAAACCATTCGCAGAAACTAAGGGAAATCCGTGGGCGGGGAAACAGGCATAGAGCACAGGGAGAACTCGAACGGGAACTTTTTGGAGACCCTGGTTATTAAGCGGGGAAAAGGCTGCCATGGGAGCATTCCAGAGAGAATCGAGAGTGTGGAGAGTCCGGTCCAGATTCCAAGGAGGTGGAGAGTATGGACTGAAGGGCAGGCTGAGGAGAAGTTGTGTATGTGGTCCTTGGGTTCTGAGCAGACGGAAAAACAGGATGGAGACGGAACCAGCACTACTGGTGAGTGCGACGGGTGATGAATCTGAAGAATGCAGGAGACAGAGAACACATTAAACCATGATCCAGGTATACAGAGTCTGAGCACAGAGGAGACCAAGTTTACCACAGATGGTAGCAGGACGAACTGGCGAGGAGTGGCAGGCAGTGCTGGCTTAAAAACCCTCTAGGTGGAGCCCCGGAGATTGAAAACAGGTGATGAGCTGGCCAACTCCACCCCAAAGGACGGATGACAGGAACCTGGACCATGCCCAACCAGACACTCCCACAGCATATGACAGCCTCTGCCTCAATTTTATCCCACAACTTAGACATTCACATTACTCACACTCTCATTACACATACATATAGGATCTTGGGGGTGGGCACGATACACGGAGTCCAAATTACCATCAGGGTGTACACCTCACCCCTGGCGTCGTTGCCCACCTCTCAAGGTTAAATACACGTAGACATTGAGGGCTAGCAGGAGGGACTATGCGCTTACCTGCTGCTCTCTGGCAGGTAGCTCCATGCCCTCCTGGGTTTTAATTGCACCTTAGAACACACATGCATCAACACTACAATGAGCGGGTGGAGGGAGGTTTGGAGTCTTCTCTCACCCCCGTTCTCTGCGGCCTGCTGGAGCGGGGGGGCTAGGAGGAGGAGTTGGCCGTCCGACTGCGGTCTGGAGTGTGGGGCCTCCCTGCTGCTGCTGAGTCGGGGCGGTCTGCCTCTCCCCACCGCAGGGAAAAGGGTAACACCACCTGGGTCTGGGTGCACCTAGACCCGGTTCATAGAGTACGCTTGGGGAGTGTGATCGTGTGTACAGCGTCTCTTTATGTCTGTCTCCACATTGGTTGAGTGTGGAGTAAGTGCATATGAGAGCATGAGGGTGGGAATGGATGTTTGTATCTGTGTGTGCCTGTATGTCTGTGTCTATATGTCAGGTTGGGTATCAGACGCCACCTCTCTGGGGACATCTCAGGCCCTCCAAGGTTTGGAGGCCTATCTCCACCCACCACCACTTCCCCTGCCAGTGGCGGACTCCCTCAGGTGTCGGTGCGTTGATGGTTCTTTGTGTCTGGGGATGGGCGTCCGGGTACACACTGGCTCACTCCTTGGCGGCCGCTTATCGGGGCCTGGAGCCTGGGGCTCGCTCGGGCCACTTCGGAGGTGGGGTGCCCCCGGCCTCTCGGCCTGGGGCTCGGTCACTCAGGCACGGCTGGCTGCCGGTGGAGCTCACGGGCGCGTCACTGCAACTCCCCCTGGCTTCTGTTCCGCGGCTGCTGGGTGAGCCCTCATCTGGGACTCTCCTCAGCTCTTTCTGGGACAGTGGCGCGGCTGCCCCTCTGTTGGTCTTCCTTGGTCTCTTGTGTTCTGGGGGCCTCTGGATGTCTGGAGTTTTGATCTCCTCCATACCTGCTTCATACCCTGGAGGACACTCCCCACACTCCCTAGCAGATCGTTACATGGAGAAACCTTTGGAATACAAGCATGCTGATCCACACAGGTATGCACACAGGTGTACACACGGGTATTCACAGACGCGGACTACAGCTTTCTTGGCTGCTGCCTCAAAGCACATTGTGCGCTGTCTATCTTGCGTGCTGCACAATATCGTTTATTATCTAGTATCTACTGATATCTACTGCTAGCTAGTTTATCGTGATGGTGCTGTTTTTTTATTATGTTGCTCTTTGTTGTTTGCTTTCTCTTCTGTTTTTTTTCTCCATACAGGTGACCCAGGTGTTTTTTTTTTGTTGTTTTTTTTTTTCTTTCTTCCCACCCTTCTCACCGTCTCTTCTCCCCTTTGGTTTTCTTTCTCTCCCTCTCTTTCTTTCATTCTTTCTCCCTGTCCTATCCTCCAGTCATGTCTGTCCCGTTTGTAGCAACTGAAAATAAAATAAATTCATAATTATAATAAAGGTCAATCAAATGGACCAATATGGCAAGGCCATGATGATCCACTTGGTAAAATAAATCCGCTTGGCATCTTTCTTGGCCTTCAGACAACAATTCTGATGGCTAAAGATCCAAACGGGACACACAAAAAAAAAATCATTATCATCATATCAGCCTCATCTGTCTGCTATCTGATCATCGTGCAACCTGCAACATTTTCACAGTAAAAGCCCCCTTAAAGCTCTCTAATGTAGCCCCATTACCTAATTAAAAAGTAATGCAATATAATACATGTAAAAAAGAAGGAAGTGAGTCTAATGTGAACTGGGTAAAACAAACTAGAAGCATCACTGACAATTTGCTTGTATCTTTATAGACTTTAAGGTCAAACACCGCCCACTAGTGGCCATATATATAAATGATTTGGGAGAATAAATGTTCCATGACATTTATGAAATGTAATAAGATGATCTTAAAACACTCATGATCTTCTGGTCTTGTGTGTTTGTGTGGCAACTTTAAGCCACAGCATTTTATTTCAAAGTATTTCCAGAAAAAAAAAACTACACTTGAGCTTTTTCACTGATGTGAATATTTAAATAATTCTATTCACTTCTATCTTTAGACAAGGCAAAACATGAGTTACCTCCTCTGTGTTTGAACCAATAGAAAAGCTGGTGCTCAGAGGAAGAGGGCGGGCTTTACTTGGTGTCAGTGAGAGAAATGAAAAAAAGCTCAAATGAGTGAGAAGGACGATGAAGGAAACATCTGTGCTGTGTCTGCTCTGTAAGTAGAATCTCTGTGTTTGTTTGAATTCTTGTACTTTGACTGTCTGCTCTCCTGATAACTGATGATTACCCCCTATGAGCAGCACTATGTTGACAGATGAAAAGAAAAAAACTTAACAGGAAGAAACCTCCGGCAGACCCAGGCTCAGGGAGGGGCGGCCGTCTGCCACAACCAGCTGTGGAAGAAAGCCAGGGAGTAATAATAAGTAATGATTCAATTTAGAGAGGTCTATTAACACATGTTGATTAGGAAAGGTGACTGAAGAAGAAAAACTCAATGCATCATGGGAATCCCACAGCAGCCTAAACCTATTGTAAGATTCAGGGTCACCTGATCCAAAATTAAGTATGTTTAAAGTAAAAAGGAAAGTTTTAAGCCTAATCTTAAAAGTAGAGATAGTGTCTGTCTCCTGAATCCAAACTGGAAGCTGGTTCCACAGAAGAGGGGCCTGAAAACTGAAGGCTCTGCCTCCCATTTGTCACAGTCCTGGGTCGAGTGAGCTGGTGTTTTGAGTTTCCTTATATTTTGATATTCATAGTTTGTGTTCAAGTTCATCGAGTCATCTTAAGCTCCTAGGTTTATTAGTTATAGTTCTTTGTTTATTAGATCCCTTTGTGTGCTTAATTCTCTTTTGTTGGTTCATGTGTCTAAACTTGTCATGTTTCATGTTTCATCTTTCCTGTTTTCAAGTGTTATTTTGAAAGTCTCATTGTTATGTTCATTGTGCTTAGCGTTACTTTTCATCATCGTCATAATGTTTGCTGTTTAGTGTTTCAATTTCCCCTGATCACCTCCTGTGTGTATTTGGCCTGTGTGTTTTCATTACGTCTTTGTCAGGTTGTTTGTGTTACCTCCCAAACAGTTTGTCAGCTGCTTGTGTGTTAGGACAACTTGTTCTTTATGTTGACTTCAAATCAACCTGAGTGTCATTTCTCTTTAGTTCTGATCTCACTGCTGAGCTGCACAACAAACCAAGGTCAGTAACCTTCTTCTGTCATAGTTTAAACCTGATAAATGCTCACTGATATGACCTGATTGAATTTCAGAATGGATCACATACATAAAATTGACAAAGCAAAGTGCATTTTTACAACCTGTGTAACACAGAAGTTAAAAAATATCAACAGTTTTTGATTTTAACCCTCACAGCTCGTCTGACTGTGAGTCCCAGCAGCTCTCAGTTCTTTGAAGGAGACTTTGTGTCTCTGAGCTGTGAGGAGGACGACAGCTCTGCTGGATGGACTCTGAGGACCAATAATAAGATCACTCAGTGTGGAGATGGGTGGGGAAGATGGTCTGGTTCTTCCTGTGACATCACTGTTTTCCCTCAGGACAGTGGAGTTTACTGGTGTGAGTCCAGAGAGGGTCCCATCAGTAACATGGTTAACCTGACAGTCACTGGTAAGCTGAGTGTGTGGAGTTAGTGTTGATGAAGCTGTGTGTAAATGGATGAAATGCTGTAGTTTGTCTCTGTGTTGAGGTGGATCAGTGATCCTGCAGAGTCCTGTCCTCCCTGTGATGGAGGGAGATGACGTCACTCTGCTCTGTGAAACAGAGACCACTCCCTCCAACCTCCCAGCTGCTTTCTATAAAGATGGCTCCCTCATCAGGAAGCAGCCTACAGGTCACATGACCATCCAGCATGTTTCCAGGTCTGATGAAGGCCTCTACAAGTGTGACATCAGCGGTCATGGAGAGTCTCCATCCAGCTGGATCACTGTCACAGGTGACACACTCACCTGTCTGTGTTTCTGCAGCTTTCAACATTCACAATGTGATGACAACTTAATGACTGTGTTTGCTTTATTTTAGGGGAACACACCACCACACCTCCACCTACATCCACACCTCCACCTACATTCACCTCCATCACTCTTCCTCCATCACGCTCTCCTGCTCTTCTCTCTGTGTTGTCATGTGTTGGATCAGTCTGTGTTGTGGTTCTACTGGTGTTACTGGTTCAGTTGGTGAGACGATGTGTTCACAGGAAACCTGAAGGTGAGACTCAGACTTCCTGATCTTTTATGTCTGTGTTTGTTTAGTTGAATAAATTTCGCATTCATAATGATCACAGTAACAACCAATGTTCCCTCTAATTTTTCATGTATCTGAGTGAACACACAAGCTCCCTGAGCAATCCCTTGGGCCACTGTGAGCAACAGCAGACGTGTCCATTGTGGTCACGCCAGCACCGAATCCATCCAAGTTACATAGTTAAAATAATCAAAACACAGCATTTACATTTATGTTAGACTAATTTTAATTAACTTTAGCCCACTTACAATGAAAATTTAAAAAATCTTGTTCATGACCTGTGTAGTGTGTTAACAGTATTGGAAGTAAAAATAACTTGAACTCCAATTTTGAAAAGGCAACTTTCTTTTTTTCTTTTTTTTTTAAAATAAAGCTCTGACTTGTATTATGAGTATGAGTCTGTGGTCTTCGAGAGAGTCTCCCAGGACTCTCCGTCTGCAAAATATAGAATATATAGTCTTTATATAGTCTTTAATACAGAATATTTGTCTCTCTCTCTATATATATATAGACCAATGTTGGGCAATTAATTATATAGTTACTACTTCAAAAAGTTACTGAGTTTTGCAACAAGTTTTTTGCAGCTGTTTACCTAAAAATGCAGCTGAGGCAGTTTTTTAAAATAAATATTTCAAACTATTTTTTGAACAATCAGATTTGATGCCACACAAATTATTTGTGCCACTCCAAAAAATAATTTCTGTCCACTATGAGATAAAGGAGAACATCAATTCAATTCAATTTTATTTATATAGCGCCAAATCACAACAAAAGTCGCCTCAAGGTGCTTCATAGGTACAGAGAAAAACCCAACAATCATATGACACCTATGAGCAAGCACTTTGGCAACAGTGGGAAGGCAAAACTCCCTTTTAACAGGAAGAAACCTCCGGCAGAACCAGGCTCAGGGAGGGGCGGGGCCATCTGCTGCGACCGGTTGGGGTGAGAGAAGGAAGACAGGATAAAGACATGCTGTGGAAGAGAGACAGAGGTTAATAACAGATATGATTCAGTGCAGAGAGGTCTATTAACACATAGTGAGTGAGAAAGGTGACCGGAAAGGAAAAACTCAATGCATCATGGGAATCCCCCGGCAGCCCCAGTCTATAGCAGCATAACTGAGGGGGATTCAGGGTCACCTGGTCCAGCCCTAACTATATGCTTTAGCAAAAAGGAAAGTTTTAAGCCTAATCTTGAAAGTAGAGATAGTGTCTGTCTCCCGAATCCAAACTGGAAGCTGGTTCCACAGAAGAGGGGCCTGAAAACTGAAGGCTCTGCCTCCCATTCTACTTTTAAATACTCTAGGAACAACAAGTAGGCCTGCCGTGCGAGAGCGAAGAGCTCTAATAGGGTGATATGGTACTACAAGGTCATTAAGATAAGATGGGGCCTAATTATTTAAGACCTTGTAAGTGAGGAGCAGGATTTTGAATTCAATTCTGGATTTAACAGGAAGCCAATGAAGGGAAGCCAAAACAGGAGAAATATGCTCTCTCTTTCTAGTCCCTGTCAGGACTCTTGCTGCAGCATTTTGGATTAGCTGAAGGCTTTTCAGGGTATTTTTAGGACATCCTGATAATAATGAATTACAGTCGTCCAGCCTGGAAGTAATAAATGCATGAACTAGTTTTTCAGCGTCACTCTGAGACAGAATATTTCTGATTTTAGAGATGTTGCGCAAAAGAAAGAAAGCAGTCTTACATATTTGTTTAATATGTGCATTGAAGGACATGTCCTGGTCAAAAATGACTCCAAGGTTCCTCACAGCGTTACTGGAGGCCAAGGTAATGCCATCCAGAGTAAGAATCTGGTTAGATACCATATTTCTAAGATTTTCAGGGCCAAGTACAATAACCTCAGTTTTATCTGAATTAAGAAGCAGAAAGTTAGCGGCCATCCAGGTCTTTATATCTTTAAGACATTCCTGCAGTCTAACTAATTGGTGTGTGTTATCTGGCTTCATGGACAGATAGAGCTGGGTGTCATCTGCATAGCAGTGTAAATGTATGCTGTGTCTTCTAATGATGCTGCCTAGGGGAAGCATGTATAATGTAAATAGAATTGGTCCTAGCACTGAACCCTGTGGAACTCCATAATTAACCTCAGTGTGTGAAGAGGACTCTCCATTTACATGCACAAACTGGAGTCTATTAGATAGATATGATACAAACCACTGCAGCGCAGTACCTGTAATACCTACAGCATGTTCTAATCGCTCTAATAGGATATTATGGTCGACAGTATCGAATGCTGCACTAAGGTCTAGCAGGACAAGCACAGAGATGAGTCCACTGTCAGAGGCCATAAGAAGATCATTTGTAACCTTCACTAAAGCTGTTTCTGTGCTGTGATGAGCTCTGAAACCTGACTGAAACTCTTCAAATAAACCATTCCTCTGCAGATGATCTGTTAGCTGTTTGACAACTACTCTTTCAAGGATTTTTGATATGAAAGAAAGGTTGGAAATTGGCCTATAATTAACTAAGACAGCTGGGTCTAGAGATGGCTTTTTAAGTAAAGGTTTAACTACGGCCAGCTTGAAGGCCTGTGGTACATAGCCGATTATTAGAGATTGAAGCATTAATTAATTGCAGGACTTCTTTAAGCAGTTTTGTAGGAATGGGGTCTAAAAGACACGTTGATGGTTTGGAGGAAGTAATTATTGAAGTTAACTCAGAAAGATCAATTGGAAAAAAAGAGTCTAAATGAATATCAATGGTACTAAAAGTAGCTGTAGATAATATTACATCTGTGGGATGATTATTGGTAATTTTTTCTCTAATTATAAAAAATGTATTTGTGAAGAAGCTCATGAAGTCATTACTAGTTAACGTTATGGTTGTTTACGGATGGTTGGCTCAATAGAGCTCTGTAGCATGTCAGCCTGGCTACAGTGCTGAAGAGAAACCTGGGGTTGTTCTTCTTTTCTTCAATCAGTGACGAATAGTAAGATGTTCTGGCTTTGCGGAGGGCTTTCTTATAAAGCAACAAACTATTTCTCCAGGCTAAATGATGATCCTCTAAATTTGTGACACACCATTTCCTCTCCAGCTTACGAGTTATCTGCTTTAGGGTACGTGTTTGAGAATTATACCATGGAGTCAGGTACTTCTGATTTGAGACCTTAGTTTTCACTGGAGCTACAGTATCCAGAGTCGTACGTAGTGAGGAGGTGTCACAAGCTTGATACCTGCAGGCCTTACAATAGGAGATGTATCACTCCTGTAACACCTGTAACATTCAGCAGTCGCCTCATTGTTCTAACACACACAACAAAACTACTGACTACACTGCACACTAACTCCACAAGACAACACACTAACTTTAGACTCCAAACATGCTAAACGGCGCAAATCTGTCACGTCTCAAAACACGGCTGTCACTACCAAAACCTCCCCGTTCCTAAACAACTAATTGCCATGTTGCCATATCAGTTTTTGATTGGTCCACATGGTATATTGTTTTTGTTTTTGCTCACAGGCGGAGAGTGCTTTCAAGCATTTTCCTTGTAAAACGCCATTTTTACCGTTTCTTCCCGCAGTAAATCTAAACAACGATAGTATTCAGGAAGAAAACCAAACATTGCATATATTTTTATCATAACTCTAGTTTTACATGGCCTGTCAACACAATCTAAAAATGTGGTACAAAGTCCACACTTGTTCCATCAATTGTTCCGTCTGTCCTGCTCGCATCTCCAGTGGTTGTACATGTTGTCATTAATGTGGCTTCACTCTACATCAGCCACGCCGCTTTGCTAGCTAAAACACCGGTGTTGGCACTTAAAGACACTGTCATAGCCTGTCAACGATGTTGATTAGCTGCATATATACGAATGTGAATCGCATTATTGGCTGGACTATGGGATAAGGTGGCATCGTTCTAATCCCATACTGGAGCAGCCAGTCCCTTACTAACACTGCAAAACAGAATTGTTAACGTATTTATTTCAATTTCAATTCAGGTTATTTTTTTTTCCCTGCACAATGCAGATTTTCTCTGCGCAGGACTGTGACAGCAGTGCGCAATTGCACACAGCGCACAGCTTAGAGGCAACATTTGTAACAACTTTCTTAAATGTAATCTCTGTTTAGATATTTAAATTATATTATTGTTTAATTTTTTTATCAGATCAAGATGATGGAGAAGATGACATCATCACTGACATCACGTGCAGTGTCAGCAACATATCTAAGTGTCAGCAACAGCCAATCAGAAAAAGTCAAGGTAATGCAATGTTTTCATACTATTTTATTACGTCAGGATATTTGTAAATATTTTAAGACATCTTTGGGAAGAAATTTGAAAATATCGTAATTATAGTTTTCCCTCTTACTTCACTGGTAAACAAGAGAGTTAATTTGCTTAACTGTGGAATAAACTCATCCCCCTTATCTGAGGACCATGGCCTCAGAATTGGACGTGCAAATTCTTATTACCATCGCTAGACACTTGGCTGTGAAATGCTCCAGAGCGAGCTTTACGAGTCCACCACCTGATAAAGCCCTCAATTATGAAAGGCATCCGTGACAAAGGGTCCTACACTCACAGAGAATGCATGGGCTGAGCTATTGCAACTGTTTTACATGGTCCGAATGACTTGTAGCATTGGACAATATTCCCGAAGCGCCCCTACCAGGATACCCAGAGGGATCCAGTTGAATGCCTTCAAGTCTACAAAAAATATGTAGACTTGTTGGAAAAACTCCCACGTTCCCTCAAAGAACTTGTCCACTGTTCTGCAACTGGGAAGGTGGTGCTTTCCCTCCTCAGTCACCTGACAGTTTGCAAGAATTGCTTCTATTCAGATTTCCATTGTTCCTCAGCAAACTCTTCCAACACCCACATTTTTGTTTCACAATGTGATTATAAAACTATTATTCACCTTGGTGCCATGTACATTCTTGTGTTCCAGAGCTTTGAAGTCCCCAGTAGGACGAAAGAGATTAATTATTCTTGAGCTCCCAAAAAGGAGCTGACCCATAGGCACACAAAATTAACGTTCTTGTCCGCGGGCAAAATGGGAACATACAGGCAGCCAGCTGAGAAAATACAGAAATACTCATTCCTGCCTATACCTTCTCACCAAGGGCAAATCTAGATTGGAACAGAATTCAAACCATGATTTGAAGTGAGCCTGACTATATCTATATAGACGGTAAAAATGAATGTTGCTGGATTTAATGATGTGATGCGTTATGAGGACTCTGTGTTGAATGATCAAATATATGGATTGTAGTTAACGAAACACAAATACTTTCCTGATTTGATGTAATTAAAACCTGAAATCACATATTTCAATTTATATTTGTTTAATGAATTTTGTCTTATCTAAGATGTCCAAAAAGATGTAATAATGTGTCTTTCACACTGTACTTACTGAGTGTTGTTCACTGTGAGCTGGACTGTGTGTTTGTGGTCTGTGGTTAACTGAAGCTAACAGCTCTGCAGCCGTCCAGCATCCTGTTTCTGATAGAAAGAAACACTTCAGCTGCAGGTGTTTCAACACAGAGCTGTTCATTTTAAAAAAGGGGAAGGGACATGGAGACATCATTTGGAAAAGCATTTCTCTAAACTCTGCACACAGACCTTTATTTCATGCAAAGAGAATTTTAATTTTGTTAACAATGTTTGAGTCTTAGACTGTGGTGTTGTCTTTCTCCACAGTCTGGACTGGTTTGGCCAATAATAGTGATCATGCAGTGAGAAGGTGTTTGCTTTGTGCTCTGTGGTAAAGCGAGTCAGTCTGTACTGAAAGCAGGTGGCAGCTTTGTGGTCGTCCAATTTTTTTTCTTCACGGAAAACCCCCCACTTCTTTATTGTCAAACATATTTCACAGTTGAGGTGTTAAGAACACTGAAAAGCTGCTGTGGTGTATTAAAATTATCACTTGATCTCTTCATAGTGCATCATGACAGATAATACAAATGTTTTACCATAGATGTAGCTGGGGGAATTGTAGCTACTGTATTAAACAAGTAATGGACTAATTGAATGTGTTTTATTCTCAGAGTGTGGTTCAGCTGTGATCTACTCAGCAGTGAGAACTGAAGACGTCAGTTATGGACAAACAACCATTAGAACAAGGTGGCCCAGGTACAGCTGCTCTTTATCTTTAACAACAGAAACAAGCTAACTGCTCACCCTGTTTCCAGCCATCATGCTAACCTAAGCTAACCAAACCACATCATGATTCATGTTCTTTACCAGATAAAAGTTTACTTCGCACTTGTAAACCTTTAACTGTGAGCTTATGAATCAAAAAAGTTGAAACTGGGGGTGCTGATTGAACTACAAAGCTTGTAATCACTTTGGCATTGGTTCTTTTTATTGTTTAAACTGACACAACACATTCCCCTTATTAATATTTCAGCATTAGTACTCCAGCCTTACTTATCATGGTTATTTCTGAGATAAGTGCTGTAGACAACAAGGTCAAAAAACTTTTCGAGTGGCATACCTGAAGAAATGCCTTGCTGCATAAAAGGAGTCCCTCAAAAAGCAACTGCCCTCTACTGTCCAAATGTGTTTTAAACAAAATAATAAAAAAATAAATTGGTAACTCATTTTTACACTCTGACCATAATTGTTAAAATTATTCCACATAAAAGCACTTTGCATTTTTCAAGAAAATTGATCAGCATGTTATATGTTAGAGACTGTTAGATGACTTTCATTATGAAGTTCATGCAATCATCAGATTATCCTCTGCCTTAAGACAGACCATACTATTCAACACAGAAGTTACTACAAAATGCTTTGTAGTAACCTTTAGCCATCCAGAGGAAACAGTTCTGTTTGTGGATTTTGAAGCTGGGAAAGCTGTATTGCTTCCCCCTTTGTCTGCATGGAAAGTATCTCACCATGGGCCACTACTATATCTCAGCAGATCACAGTCACCTGACCAAAGTCACTTTTCAAATTTGTCAAATTCACTTTGCTGCTGAAAAACCGCTCAAAGGCTTCTTTACTTATTTAGCTTTGTGGACTACAGCTCTATGTTCAAGACCATAATCCCAGACTTCCTTACCGCAGCGTTGCGGTTGCCATGGTTACAGGGTGACGCTCTCGCTCTGCGTGTTTCCTCGGTGAGAGAGCGCCTTTTTGTTGTTGTTGTGCTAAGCTAATAGGCAGAATGCAGAATGTAGCTTCATGGGCAGTGTAGTCCGTGCTGCAGGGAGAATGGACTGCCATACACATTATGTGTCTGTGAGCGCGAGGAGGGAGAAAAAGGAGAGTTGAAAAGTACGAGTTGTCATCGAGCAAAAACGGGAGCTGGAAGCATGTAAATATAATAATAACCACTTCAGCCAAGAAGAGTGCACGAAGAGCCCAGTTGTAAGTAAGCTATTAAAACTCGACTGTACACTGTGTTCGTGTTTTCCTCAGAAACAATAAGTTCCATTGGAGCAGCCTTTCAACGCCTCTCTCTGTCTCTCGCAAGAAAAGTTGACCCACACAACAAAGTAGAGCTATTTTTCGGCTACGAGCCGACAGGGACCCCGCCGTATTAGTCAGAGGTCCCTTTACTATAGTTCGGAGTCGCGGACCTTCAGTAATAGTAATAAATCACACAGCAATAGTACATTCGCGTAGTTGTAAAATGCATGATAATATGTTAAGTAATCCAAAGTATTCAGAATACGTTACTGTCATTGAGTAACGTTACAGAATACATTTTAGGGCATGTATTCTGTAATGGAATACATTGTAAAAGTAACCTTCCCAACACTGTATATATATATATATATATATATATATATATATATATATATATATATATATATACATATATATATATATATATATACATATATATATATATATATATCCTCCACATCCTCTCGAGCTCTTCTCGAGAGGATGTGGAGGGTGAAGGTAACGGTGGTCCCCGTGGTAATCGGAGCGCTAGGCGAGTGGCTCCAGCAGATCCCGGGAATAACATCGGAGATCTCTGTCCAGAAGAGTGCAGTCCTGGGAACAGCTAAGATACTGCGCAGGACCCTCAATCTCCCAGGCCTCTGGTAGAGGACCCGAGCTTGAAGGATAAACCGCCCACAGGGGCGTGCTGGGTGTTTTTATATATATATATATATATATATATATATATATATATATTAGGGGTGCAACAATACTCGTATCGATATTGAACCGTTCGATACAGTGCTTTCGGTTCGGTACGCATATGTATCGAACAATACCAATTTTCCTATTTATTTTATCAACTTTTCTTCTGACGATGCTGTCTGTGTTGAGCGCTCAGTGGATCTGCGTTCGACAGCACTCACAGTGCAGCCTAGGCGGAGTAGGTTCTCACTCACTATGTGTTAACAGACCTCCCTGCATTGAATCATATCTGTTATTAACCTCTGTCTCTCTTCCACAGCATGTCTTTTATCCTGTCTTCCTTCTCTCACCCCAACTGGTCGCAGCAGATGGCCCCGCCCCTCCCTGAGCCTGGTTCTGCCGGAGGTTTCTTCCTGTTAAAAGGGAGTTTTTCCTTCCCACTGTTGCCAAAGTGCTTGCTCATAGGGGGTCATATGATTGTTGGGTTTTTTTCTCTGTATCTATGAAGCGCCTTGAGGCGACTTATGTTGTGATTTGGCGCTATATAAATAAAATTCAATTGAAAAATTGAACTGAGCGCAGCGCAAGCTAGCAAGACAGAATTTAAGCTCATTGCAACATAGCAACTGCCTCAACGCTACCCGAAATTGAACCTCCCCCACCCGCATTCAGATGTGGCGTTTGGAAGTATTTTGGTTTTCATGTGAAGTATGACCCTGATGGTAAGCGCGTCATGGACAAAAGTAAAATAGTATGTCGGATGTGCCACGCAATGCTCAATTGGTGGGAACTAGTGCGTTAGCGCAGTTAGCTTGTTAACGTGTTGACGGCGTACAGCCCCACGCATGTGGCGATCCGCGGTAACTGATTAACGGAGATTTGCCGGAGATTTGCCTTATGGCGTTAATGGCATTTTATTGAGATTAACGCTGACAGCACTAGTGAGAACACAACAAATATGACTGCACATTTACGCCGACATCATCCTAGTGGAAAGACAAGTGGAAGCAGACAAAAACAACAAACACGCATGCTACAAACTTTACCCGAGTCATTTAGACAGCCGTTAGCACATGATTCTCCTTATGGGGACCTGATATGTTTAATATGCTGCTGAGAACATAGCCCAGAAGAAGCGTATAGTATAGCTTTTAGTTTGGAAAGAGCCATTTCTCTGTAATAAACTCTCTTTTCCAAAGATGAGTGATTTCTCGATCAGATAGATTTATTTTTTTTTATTTTGTTGTTTCATCAACATTAAATTTAAAAACTGTACTTTTGAGTTAAAATATATATTTATAATTTTAATAAATGAGAAATGAAAAAGGCATGAACATTTTTTTGTATCAAAAAAATATCAAACCATGACACCAAAGTATCGAACCGAACTTTGTGTATTATGAATTTTGTGTATCGTTGCACATTTGAATCATTTGAGTCACTGAGTCAGTTGCCCAGAGAGTGCAAAAAAATGTACATTTTCACTCAAACTTAATTTGTTTCTCTTTTCATGTAAATCCTACCGCTAACATGGAGGATGAAAAAGAAAAACTATTTTTATACAGCAAAAAAGAGCAAAAAAAAAGAAAAAGATTTTTAAAGGGAACATTTAATTTAATTTTAATTAGTTTATTTCTTATGGTTAAGTTGTATCAAAACAATACTACATGTCTCTGTAGATGCTGTGTCCTCTGACAAACCAGCAGAAAATGGTTCAAAAGTTCAATAAATTACATGATCAAAAGCAGAAAGTTAAAGTATTGTAACTGTGATGCGTTCACCAACACATCCTCATTTTTTGCTGTATATAAACAAAAGAAAGAAGCTTGGCTTTGTGCTTATTTTCTCCTGCTACTTTTTTTTTTTTTTTTGCAGAGCCAAATGTCATCTAGTCACTGAAATGGTCCACCAGTCCAACCTCTGGAATCCAGCTGCTGTTCTGTAATTGAACAACAACACTGACTGTGAAACACACTGGTTTATATTGTCTTTGTTCTCCTCATAACGTTACCCTCATACAGCCACTGAGGGGCAGAAAATTCAAATGGAGAGGTTTTTATTTTATATAAAGATGCAGAGAAAGGATGGTACCATAAAGATTTTATTTATGGTAACTTCAACAGGCCTTTCAGAATAAAAGCATGCCCAAGCTATCGCCTTGAGGTGACTGCTGTTGTGATTTGGCACTATATAAATAAAATTGAATTGAATTGAAATTTATGCATAAACAATAATAAATTGTATATAACTAATATGTAGAAGTAATACAATGTTTTCATGTCTTCACTAATTAACACTTTCTAAGTGTGCTGTCGTCTCCACAGCAGTGATCTGGTTTCTCTGCAGGTTCAATAAACTTTGATCTCACTTGATCTTCTCATGTGGTTCTGTGGGTTTCACAAAGATGTCTGATGGAAAACGTGAGTTGTTGTGGTGAACACAAACACACTTCAGTCCTCTTCAGTGCAAATAACAAACTAAATCTCAGCCACAGATCAAAAGCAGACATGGAACTTAGTTACTGTGCAGTTTGGTATCTGATGATCTCTCAGGGGTTATAAAGAAAACATCTTTGACATCTATCTTTATCCAGTCTGAGGGAATCTGGAAACAAATGACCATTTCCAAAAACTGATGGTTAAATAACTTCAGACAAGTAAAGCTGAGAGTCATCTGCTTATCAAACATTACAGATTTTATGGTAACTCATTTTATGGACAGGGCTAAACTCTAAAATAGTTTAAAGCCCAGAAACACCTTCATGTGCATTTACATAATTGATCATAACTCATTATAAAATATCATTTTTAAAACTGTTTTATGACTAAAATGCTTAACAACAACTTTCCATAAAGTAAGAGAAAAAAAACAAGGATGCAACTTTATAAAGAGACAGATAGATAACAAAGTCAAACTCTTATTTTAATAGATAGCCAACTTATCACGATTTGGTGATCTGGACGAAACTCTGTTAATAAACTGCCTTTATGTACAATGTTTTGGAGTTTCTTCTAGGCATAATGATGAAACTGTCTTCAAAAGAAAACTCAATAAATGCATCACAGACACATCTGATTGTGTGAAAGCGCCCTCTGGTGGAGCTGGACTATAAACACTGTTTAAATCTCGATAGCAGAATCAACAGTGCCTCTGTGGCCCACTGCACATGCTCAGTGTTTCTCTTCACTGACCCACAGATTTTAATGCAGGATGGGCATTGACAGATGGGACATACTGACCTCACAGGTGTATTTATTGATATTGTTTATATCTGAAGGTGTCCTGTCAGCGCTGGGTTGTTTCCACCAGAAGTGACCCCCCCCCCCCCCCCCCCCCCCAAAGTGAATACTGCTAACAAAAGTATTATAGTATGATCAGTAACAGGTATGACGTCACCTGTGAGCAGATAATAGTTTAGGTGGTATTTTTATTGGCATTTTTAAAGTTTCATTTTATTAGAAGCTTATTAAATGACATTAAACCTCTGCTCTGGTGCTGCCATCTACTGACATTAAAGAGCAACAACAGGGTCTCAAACTGAGTCTGCACCACTGAAAGTTTAAAATCTTCACTTTGTGAAAGTGCAACAGCCTTTTCGTATCTGATATGGAGGAAACTTCACAAATTGTCTTCTTTAAATTCTTTTTACAGGTTAGTTCACACCTGCTAATTCCAGGTGGTCTCACATCCAGATACCAACCTGGTCCAATCTATTCAATTTCTGACATCATGCAGGATGAGTGGTGCTCAGTTTTGTTTTGTTTTTTTTGTTTTTGCTCTGTCACACATGTCTTCACAAAGACGAATGCCCCAAAATATATAACCACAAATATGTGTTGACATTTTTTATTTAACTATGGTTATGAAAACTGGTGGCCACTTTAGGTACATCTCGGCAGCAATGTTCCCTCTAAGCTGCGCACATGCTGTTTTCCAGTATGTTGTTTTGTAATATTTTTTTGGCATTGTTGATTTGTTTTGACCAGCCGAGTTCAGTTGTTTTGTACAAATGCAAGTAGCGATTAAAACCGCAGAATTAATGATTACCCGTGCTGGAAATGCTAGCGCTTGATGCATTGAGCAGGGTGAGTAGACGATGTGTGAAGTGTCTGAGATGTCAGAGGTGGGGCAGCAGTGGGGGTGGGTGAGTCTGCAGCCGGTGTTGAAGACTGCCTCCTGGAAGAATCAAACCTGTTAAAGAAATGATTCAGTCCCTCACATCTCCCATGAGCAGTGAGTTCTGATCTCTGTGGCCTGAGATGGTTCTGAGGCCTCTCCAGACTTTGCTAACACTCTTTTGTTGAAGCCGTTTCTCAGTCTTCTGCCTGTAGCTGCCCCGATCAGACCTCTCAGCTCTCTCTGGACTCTTTTCAGCTCCTCCTTGTCTCTGGATTTGAAGGCTCTCCTCTTTTGTTTGAGGATGGCTTTAATTTCTGGGGTAATCCAGGGTTTGGAGAAACAGCGCACAGTCCTGGTGGGTGCAGTGTTATCCACAGAGATGTTATCCAGTTATGACAGTTATGATGGAAAGGTCCAAAATCCTAATATGAAAATTCTGAAGGAAGTACAGGTTCCAATAATGGCACTTTGACACAGTTCAGTGATGTGTGTAGAAATAAAAGCTGCATATAAATAACACAGAGCTGCTTATTTTCCTCCAGTTGTTTAAACTATTTGTAGAGACAGAGAGCATCAGTCTGATCACTGGAATCTGCTCTTTGTCCCTGGATTTGGACCCAAGCAGACCCTGATGGACTCAAAAACACAGAAACTACAACATCCAAGAAGTTTTTATCATGTCTTCTTATGTTTATATTTCTTTTGATTATCTTAATTGTACAGCACCTTGGTCAAAACACCTTGTTTTAAATGTGCCATTTAAACAACTTTGACTTTGACTTTTTGCTGCACTGAGATTGGAATCAAATCACTTAATCAGTTCATGAACAGAAACAACAGGTAAGACAAGAAACGAAACTGTACTGAGCAACATGTACTGACACTCACTGCTGAGCCAGTTTGTCCAGAATACTGACAAAGACACAAACAGGCATCTTTGCCACCCACACACTTCTGCTGAACACACAGCTTTGACTTTTGAAAGCCATATCAACTAAAACCTTCACTGCTGAGCGTCTGTGAGCCCTGACAGTAAAAATCATCATTATTAATATGTGCTGACAGCAGCTGCTGGACTGTGTATGGCTGTCGTTTCCAGTTCTTTTGTTTGGATCAAACTAAGATCACTGAAAGAGCTTTCACTGTCAAACACATGAGCTAACAGCCAATAAGAAGAAGGAGGATTTGAATGTTATGGTGATGCTGCTGACACAGATTTGTCTTGTAAAACAGGTTAACAAGCAAACACAGGTGCATTTCCTCGTTGGTGGCTGTTTGATACAGAGGTCTCTTTACTTTCAGATTTTTAATTCTTTAAACTTTTTTGATTGTGAGGATAAAATTTTAAGGAGGTTCCTCTTGACCTCACAAATAACAACAACAGGGCACATGGACGTAACACAGTTTAAAAACATCTTTCACTGGATAATTTTAATTTTTCCATCCTGATGATCAGAAGAGTTTTTGAGGGTTTCAGAGATCCTTCAGAACAACAGTAAGTGTTCATGAGCTTGTAATAATTTTACCAAGTTTCTGTAATTTCACAGACAGTGTGGAGTGGGAATTTCTCTTTATATCTACCAGTGTTAGTGGAAAAAGGTTCTCATTCTTATACTACTTTCTTTTCCTTTGAATTTGAGGTATTTGTTTGTCACATGTCTGGACTTGCAGCTGCTCAAACAGGACAAACAAAGGTGGGCGTGAAAGTGTTGACACAGGTCACAGATGTCTGATATAAAACAGCTGACAGGGAAACACAGGTTAGTTTAGTCTGCAGCTGTTTGATACAGACACACCTTTACTTTGGGATTTTAAACTTTTACATTTTTTATGATTTGATTTTTTTTATTTGTCAAATATTAACATCTGAGTAACTTTTTACTTCTTTGTAACAAAACTTCAGTAGCTTCCTTTTCACCCACTGAAAAACCGATGGGACACACTGACCTCACAGTTTTTTTATCTGTCAGGAGATCATTTTATTTTTTCCACTCTGATGATCAGAAGAGTGTTTGAGTGTTTCAGAAAAACAGTAAGTGTTTAAAATGACGTCTTTCAGTTTTTTAAGTAATTTGACAGGCTGACTGAAGCCTGTGAGCGTTAGTGGATTAACCCGTTACTGTAACCACTAACTGGTTCTGCTGGTTAGATGAACGTCATGTCACGTTAGTGTAAAACATTTGATTCACTGTTGGCTGGTTTCGTCTGTGAAAACACATCGAATTAAATGAATTCAATGTGTTTCATCAGCTGAAGAACCAAAAGCTGTCAGACTTTATCTGACACAACATAAAGAAGAAAATCACGTCAATCACAAACAGGAAGTTTACTAAGTTACTCTCCCGTACTCTGATTACAGTCATGTATGTTTTCTCTGTGTCTGCTTCTTCGTCCTCACTGTAAACAGTTGTACTGAGAGACTCCTGCACTGATGTTTCATAGGAAAGACCAAACAGCCTCACTGGTTCTCCATAAAGAACAAAGATTTGCTCTCTGTGGCTCCAACACAACTTAAAGACAATCAAAGGTGGACAAAGTTCTCTGTGGTTTTATGGAGGCTACAGCTAAATGCTGCCTCCTCCATAGTACAATATACATGTTTATACAGTGACGTCATGTTGAAGTCCTTTGGCTGATGATGGTCTTTAGTATGTAGCTGATGGTTGATGATGAGATGTTTGTGTTGTTCTGTGGAGATCATTGAAGAACTGAACCTGTTAAACACTCAGACCTGCTTCAGATTTCATCGCTTTAGTTATGACACACTTATTTAAGATCGTCCTCCAGTCCAACCTACTGAACGTCACTCTAATGCGACATACACATGACACGTTGACTTTTGGATTTTAACAAGTGGCTAAAAAGTCAGATCTGTTCTCACAGTTAGAGACTTTCAGGATCATTTAAACCTTAAATTTAATCTCATGTAGTCAGGATTTAAACTCAGGTTCAGTTATTTCAATAAAACCATCCTGAGACGTTTAGAACAATCGAAGCGTCGGAGTTGAAGAACACGGAAATGTCTGCTGAGACTACATCGCTCTGCTCGACTTTGCTGTTTGTCGGCCTCTTCGTGTTTGTCTCTGCAGGTGAGATTCACTCTGTGGGACAGAGAGGAAAAGCATCAGTCTGCTTTACATGTTAACAACATTTCCTGAGGAGTTATTTTCATATTGATTCATTTTTCCGTGTTTGTGAAGGAGACACGAAGCTGGGTGGGGTCTGTGTGGACCTAACATGTCGGTGTGATCAGATCTCACAGAGACAAAGAAGTGTAACGTGTGTTTTTAACATCCACGTAGATACGAAAAATGTCAGTATTATTAACATTTATTTCCAAATAACATTTTAATTTAACATAATACATACACAGCAGTGGGGAATCTTTCATTGGATAATTTCATTTTTCCGTCCTGATGATCAGAAGAGTGTTTGAAGGTTTCAGAGATCCTTCAGAACAACAGTAAGTGTTTAAAATTACGTCTTTCAGCACTGATGTTTCATAGGAAAGTCTAAACAGCCTCACTGGTTCTCCATAAAGAACATAGATTTGCTCACCCAGCTTCGTGTGACAGAGACACGAGGCTTTGTGAAGTCTGTGTGGATGTGGATGTCGGTGTGATCAGATCTCACAGAGACAAGGGAGTGTAATGTGTGTCAGTGTGATGTGTTGTAGTTTCAGGAGTCAGTATACATGTCACGATCCTGGGTCTGTTGACCCAGCGTTTTGAGTTTTAGTTTATGTAAGCCCTTCAGGTTCCTAAGTTCATTTGTTATCATGCCTAGGTGTTTCTAGTTCTTATTATTTCCCCCTCGTGTTTCCAACTATGTTAAGTCTCCCCTGCTCTTCATGCGTTTCATGTCTGTCTTACATTGTCAAGTTCGGGTTGTCATGTCTACGTCTCATTATGTTTCCTGTTTTATTGTGAAGAGGTCTGGTGTTTCTGTGTTCATCGTGTTCAGTTTTACTCGCCCACTCATTATGTTCATGTGTGTCAGCTGGTTCCCCATGTGTTGCCACTTCCCTCATTATCCTCCTGTGTCTATTTAGTCCGTGTGCTTTCAGTCATTCGTTGTCAGGTCGTCTGCTCATCCATGTCTCATCTCCAGGTATCTCTGTCAGTTCACTATGGTTAAGGTTTTTCATGTTTTGTTTTAGTTCACCCAGTTTAGGTTATTTAGTTTTCACCGATGCCCTATTATTTTGTATGAATTTATTTTATTTTCAGTTGCAAATGGGACAGACACGACAGGGGGAAAGAATGAAAGAAAGAGGGGGAGAGAAAGAAAGAAAACCAAAGGGGAGAAGAGACGGTGAGAAGGGGGGGAAGAGAGAAAAAACAAACAAACAAAAAAAACCAAAAAAAACCCAGAAAAACCTCCTGGGTCACCTGTATGGAGAAAAAAAAAACAGAGGAGACAGCAAACAACAAAGAGCAACATAATAATAGAAAAAAAAAAGCACCATCACAATAAACTAGCTAGCCATAGATATCAATAGTTACTAAATAATAAACGATATTGTGCAACACTCAAGATAGACAGCGCACAGTGTGCTTTGAGGCAGCAGCCAAGAAAGCTGTAGTCCGCGTCTGTGAATACCCGTGTGTACACCTGTGTGCATACCTGTGTGGATCAGCATGCTTGCATTCCAAAGGTTTCTCCATGTAACGATCTGCTAGGGAGTGTGGGGAGCCACAGCCCTGTCCTCTATGGTATCAAGCAGGTATGGAGGAGATCAAAACTCCAGACATCCAGAGGCCCCCAGAACACAAGAGACCAAGGAAGACCAACAGAGGGGCAGCCGCGCCACTGTCCCAGAAAGAGCTGAGGAGAGTCCCAGATGAGGGCTCATTCAGCAGCCGCGGAGCAGAAGCCAGTCAATTTGTCTTAACTTCAATGTTTATTTCCTCTGAGCCATTGTGTCTGTTAGGCCCCGCCCTGCACGACTGTTCAAGTGTTTTTTTTAATAGGAAGTTATGACTTGGTGCTATGTAAATAAAACTGAATTAAACTGAAGTATGTGTGAGCTCAATGATCTCTTTCCCTGTAGCTCCTCACTCCAATTGGCTGCTTTAGAAGTGAACAGCTGAACTTTGACCTTTAACCTTTCTGCTCTGTGTTGTTTCCTCTTTCAGACCAGAAAAACATCACAGCTGAGTCTGGACAGAAGAATGACGTCAACTTTCCATTTTGTTTCCTCTGTTTCAGACATAAACACCACAGCTGGACAGGACGTCACTCTGCCATGTCGAGCGCCAAACAACAACATCAGAGCTGTAGAGTGGAGCAGAGCTGACCTGAAGGAAGAACAACATGTCCTTTTGTACCGAGATGATCAGTTTGTTCATGAAGGGCAGCATCGATCTTTTAAGAACCGGGTGGATCTGCAGGACAGACAGATGAAGGATGGAGACGTGTCTTTGATTCTGAACAATGTGACGACTGCTGATAGTGGAACATACAAGTGTCATGTCTTCATGAGTGGAACAAACAATGAGCCCATCAGCAACATCACACTGAGTGTTGTTGATCCTCCAGGTGAGTGAGTAGAGTTGAGTGTGTGTGTGATCAGAGGTGAAGCTGCTTCCTGGTTGTTGATGTTTGTTTCTAAAGATGTTGTTGATGAGACTTTGTAGAAAGCAGCTGGTCTGAGTGATGTGATCAGAGTGCAGTAGATAATGTCTGACAGCAGTTTGAAGAGGAAATGGATTCTGTTCTGTTCTTCACTCATCACCTACCTGACAGCTGACACCTCACACCTGTTTCTCACCTGCAGGTCAGACAGGAGGAGACACAGAGGATGGATCTGTTGGACTGAAAGTTGGTCTGTCAGTTGCTTTTATTCTTGTTGTTGTTGTTGTTGTTGTTGTTGTTGTTTTTGTTGTTGTGATCTACAGCCGATATAAACAACAGAGTCAGGATTCACATTGTCCTAATGTAGAACCAAAGACTGAAATGTCTGAGTGCTTTCTGAACTCTTAATCTTCTGCTGCTGAACACAAAGACAAATGATCTGAAAACAGACCCCAACACTTCAGAAGGATCCACAATTTCACTCTGACATTTGACAATGAACCGTTTCATCGTCATCCTCTTCAGAAAACAGCATAACTGCTAGATAATGTTTGACAGGAGGATCTGTTGGACTGATTGTTGGTCTGTTAGTTCCTGTTGTGCTTCTTATTGTTGCTGTTTTGATCTACCAAAAATGCAAGAAGGTTCCAAAGCATGTAGATGAACTCTTGAGTCTTGTTATGTTTTTCTAAATTCAGTGTCACTGAAATGAAGAAGAATGATTTTAAGACAAAGAAACGAATGATTCTGAACTTCAATCAGACATCAAACATCAACGTCTAGATTTTGTTTTGATTTGAAATGTCTGATTTCTGTCCTGCTGTCCTGTTACATCAACTGATGATTTTACTACAGTATTAGAATCGGTGACTGTATTTATTTTAACTTTCAGGTTAGCCTCATATTTCAGTGTAGAGGTTAAATTCACAAAAAAGATTTTTCCATTTCTGCCTCAACCATGTGTTGAACTTCCAGGATGTCATATTATAAAAAAAAGACATATTAGAAAATCTATGAATAACATTTTTTTTTCTCAGTGAACTCATTTCAAACAAAAAATATCACTGACGTCAGCAGAAAATCACTTTTTAATAATTTGTTTGTTTCCACTCATTATTCATCAGTGCAGTGTCTTGTATGTTACAGTATCAGCATCAGTGAATGTGTTTTATCTTCAGGTTCAGCTGTTTGTGGATCAAACTTGTTCTGTGAGGTGTGAACAACACAAATTAATCCTCATGCAGAGATCAGCTGTTACAGAAAATCAACAGTCTGCCTGACAGTGTTCATTATCGATCAATCAGCAACATGTGACTGAATGTTAAGATGGACAGTGTTATGAAACGGAACAGAGAAATTATTTCCACGTAGCTGCAGAGTCAGACGTTTCCTCTCTGACCTGTGAAACTTTTCCTTTCATGAAGGAAACTCTTGAGTCTGTTACTGCAGTTTTAGCATTTCAAGCCCAAGGTTCCACATTATTGATTAATTTATTTTCTTTTTGCTGTGACTTTGTTTGTTCATTGCTAATAAAGTCTTGAAAACATTAGTAGTTCTTTTTTTAATTTTTTTCTTTAATTCAGTCTTTACTCATTTATTTTCTGTGGCTGCAAAAAAAAAAACTCTCTAACCAGTTCATGCAAATTTTATCTGAGCTGAAATCAAATCAGTCCAAATCACTGAGCAGATATGAAGAACAGGTGGAACTGAAAAAAAACACTCAAATTAAACCTGATCGCAAACCTGCTCTCTTAGTATCTCTGCATCTCTTCTCAAGTCAGTAAAGTGTTCTTTTAGTGATGGCATGAAGTTTGCTTTGATGTGTGTTGTAAAATCTTAGGGTTGATATTGTTACAGCATCACCTTGATCACAAACTACGCCTCCAACTAAAGCACAACATAAAATTCAATGAAAAAGTAAGACGGGTAAAATAGAGACAAACGATCTTTATAACATACAAAACATGCTTTGAGGTAGAAGTGAGAACTTTGCAGATACTTTTAAGAACATTTGAACTTCCACTGACTTAAATTGGCCTCTCCTGCTTTAACATGCTCATACATCAACATGGGCATCAACATCTCCCTCAGGTGCACCAGCAGAACCAACATGCAGCACAAATGTTTGTACATGAAAATTTCCACAATAAATGACCTAATGACAAAAAGAAATATGCATAGTGCAAAGCAAAATACATTCACTAAAAGTATGGCAGTAAAACTCCTCCACATGTTTACATTTTAGCTTTCATTCTGCTTCTAGCAATTGTGTACTGGCCTGTCAAACACTGGTTTCTATCTATCTATCCTTATCCAAGGTTGAATCACTGAGGAAAAGCTGAACCTTTATAATTCTTCCATTTGTGCTTGGATATACCTCTGTTACTCTTGCTAGTTTCTACTTGTTCCTTGGAGAATTGTCCTCTTGAAGAATAACAATGTCATTCACCTTTGCACTCCTTTTATCTTTTTGCCAGATTTGTCTCTGTTGAAGATTGAGAAGATTCTTCCACCTTGTCCAGAATTCAGTTGCTAAAAAATTCACTTGGCCCCTTCTCCTTCTTAGGTACAGGTCCATGCTCACAAATTCACCAGGAGGAAGTAGAATAACACTGGACTTCATCATGAGAATATGATTTGGTGTATACACTCATGTATACACTCATATTCAAATTTAGAGCATCCTATAGGATGCTCTAAATTTGGATCATTTAGGTTCTCTACTGTTAATGGCTGGCTATTTACTATAGCTATAAATTCATAAAAAATGTTCTGAGTGAGGAACTGAAGTCTCTTAGAAGTGTGATCTAGAATAGCAGTTAAAACACTTACAATAGTCCTAATTTGCCTCTCCCAAACACCTCCCATGTGGCTTGAAGAGTGGTTGTTCAGAACAAACTCAAATCCACATTGTTTCAACCTTTCTTTGTCAAAATCCTTTAGTGCATTAAAAAACTCTCCCGTAGCACCAACAAAATTAGTACCTTGGTCCACATTAACGACATATAAAATATGCGTACTGCAAAACAAAATACATTAACTAAAAGTATGGCAGTAAAGGATGAGTACAATTACTCTATTTCTCAAGTACTACAAACCATAAATCTGAGTTCAGCTGAGCTTGAACTCTAATCTCTTGATGATGATGTCATCATTAGTGGTAAGGTCTTTAAGTACTGGAGCACAACAATAATGTGCATGTGTATGAATCACATGGTAGTAACACACACTTTTAGATAATACACAGTATTTGTGTGACGACAAAACAGCATCAATATCATTGTGATGAGTTTTGGTCTATTTAACTTTGATCTTTTTCTTTAAAAAAAACAAGAACAATATCTTGGTCTCTGATCTCTAGACTACATAGTCCAGAGACTTTTTTCTTATAGTATTGTCATGAACAAGCATACAAGAAACCTCCATTCACATGTACAAATGAATGTATCAGTATCAACAGTTAAAGAAAATAAAGCTATGTTATTAAGAGATATGCTGAGCATGTTATTTATTCAGTTATTATAACAAACTGTAAAAGAATTAATGATCTCATTGTATTCATGTAGTATTTAAAGTCAAGCATCGCCCTCTAGTGGCCATAAACAATCCTTGCGGGAGGATTAATGTAACGTTGCAGTTATTAAGCGTAGTTTCATTGTTATAAAACACTTGTTTCTTCTGGATGTTTTTAGCTTTTAATGATAAACTCATCATCTCTTCGTGTTGTGTGTTTGTGTGTCAGATCTAAGTCAGTGTTTTAATTCAAATTATTTTTAAAAAATACACTTCAGGTTTTTCACTGGTGAACAGTATATTTAAAGAATTGTATTCACTTCTATCTTCAGACAAGAAAGTCAGTCTCCCACTCAATGTGTTTGAACCAATAGAAAGCTGGTGCTCAGAGGAAGAGGGCGGGCTTTACTTGGTGTCAGTGAGAGAAATGAAAAGAAGCTCAAATGAGTGAGAAGGACGATGAAGGAAACATCTGTGCTGTGTCTGCTCTGTAAGTAGAATCTCTGTGTTTGTTTGAATTCTTGTACTTTGACTGTCTGCTCTCCTGATAACTGATGATGGAGGAGAAGACATGAAAAACAAATCAGGCTGAATTCAAGTTCAAACACCACGAGGACCAACTGCAGGTCTGAACTGACTCTTTATCTTTGCTCAGGAGTCGAGGAAACACAGCAGGCAGTGAAAAGATCAAATCATTCACTCATTATATCAACACAGCTGCACAGTGGACACATGACTTTACTGTGTTATTTAAGCGTAGTTGATAATTTATATACTCACATTAAGGTCAGTACACATAAAGAGCTGCTTTTAAGACACAAACTGGTATAACAGCACAAAATGGCATTGATTCTTCTGAATAACAAAGATAAAAAAAGATTTAAAACGATATGTAATTTATTAGTACAGCTGTCACAGATGTGCAGTGGTTAGTGTCTGTGTAGATTTCCTCTCACAGTCCAAAGACATGTTCTAAAGTGGCTGCAGGTGTGAATGTTAGTCTGTCTCTTTTTGTCTGTAATGGACTGATGACCTGTACTCATCTTACAACAGCTGTGATAGAGTCTAAAGTGGATAAGCAGTTAGCAGAATGGATACATGGTTCCGAGATTAATTGTATTATTATTATTATTAGTATTATTATTATTATTATTATTATTATTATTAATTTATTTATTTATTTATTTTAAGTTTTACACATTTTTCCAGTATTTTATTTTCCAGAGAGTTTGTGTGTTTGTCAGCTGTTTGTGTGGAGTTGTTCTTTATGTTCACCTCAAATCAACCTGAGTTTCATTTCTCTTTAGTTCTGATCTCACTGCTGAGCTGCACAACAAACCAAGGTCAGTAACCTTCCTCTGTCATCTCATCTGTAATCCTGTTCTATTTATCACTTAATATATTAATGTAAATTAAAACACTAAAGTGACAAGATTTACCAACATCTAACCACTAACACCTGCTACACTTTGCCTTCACCAGTTGCCTGACGCCCTGTTGCACTTTCAAATCTGAAACTTTTCGCTGTTTCTACAATTTCTGACTATATTCAAAATTTGAAGTAATCCACTCGTCAGTTTGACCTTCTTGTTGTTTCTTGGTTAAAGTTTACTTACCCTCTGTTCACCATAATAACCGCTATTATTATATTATATTATTCAGTTCTCCCTTACCTCTCAAATAAGCTTTTATACATCCTGTACTTAAGAAACTGCATATAAAAACATCCATCCATTGGCTTCCTTATCCTTTCCAGGGTCACAGGGAGCGCTGGGGCCTATCCCAGCTGTCATAGGACAAGAGGTGGGGTACACCCTGGACAGGTCACCAATCTGTCACAGAGCTAACACATAGAGACACAGACAACCATCTGCACTCACATTCATTCCCGCATTCACACCTATGGGCAATTTAGATTTTTCAATTAATCTACCTAACCCAATTTGCATCAATCTACACCATGTCTTTGGTCAGTTATTCTCATTCTATATTCAACCATTTGTTACTGATTTGCTTTCTCTAAACATTGCACCTCGGTGGCTTTCAAACCCCAAAACATGCTGCGCCAAAATTGGTCCACCCCAAGGATCGGATTCCCCGACACAAACAGAGTAACATACGCTGTTAAGTGCCAGGAGGATTGCCAGGATTTATACATCGGAGAAAATAAACAACCTCTGGTGAAGCAACACAGAAGAGCTACCTCGTCAGGCCAGGACTCTGCAGTCTGCCCCTTAGGCCCCGTCCTCTGAATCGAGGAAGGGGGCCTAAGGGGGACATCTGTCACCATCTTGCAATGCTGTGATTGCAGTCATTCCCCAACTCTCTGTCAATGGTACTCATGGCCATTGATCAGTTGTCTTTGATCAGTGGTTGTTGATCAATGGTCATGAGAATTTGCATCAAGCTACACCAAATTCCTTTAGAAAACATACAAAAAAGAGTTAACAGAATACAAGCACTGAGACCCCCACTCTGCATCCACTGGCCATTCGCCTCTTCTTGTCTTACATTTGCAGATAAACATGTAAACATAAACACATCTACTGCAAACCTACTTCTAAATAATGACAATTATGAGCTTTTATTAAAGGCACAAGCATCAGCATCAGCAACCCCCAACTGTAGCTTCCTGACTTTTTTATGACAGCAGACCCCCAGTGTCCATAAATTCCTTTCTCTCTACACAATTACACACATTCTCAGACCTACAGCTAAGCCCAACTGAAACACAGACAAATCCTTCCCTATTCCTCTGATGTACTACTGGACCTTCTCATTTAAACAAATTTAACACATTATATTGTAATAATTGTTTTCTTGTACTCACATGAGACACCTGTTGGAAGTGAACCAGATATTAATTTGCACTAAGTGGCAGGACTGCTTTCTCATCGTTAATGTTATTATCAATTTTAGCTGGTTTCATGACCATCTATGCCTTTTTCCACCTGCTTTCTCCCTGGGTCATTTCTCATTATTACACACAATTTATGGATGTTTATCGTTAAATGTCTTTGCATGTGTGGATTGGATGGGTTGTTACCTACATCTGGTGTCAGTAGCAACTATAGAAATATATTTACTGAAGAAATTGTTGTACTTATTTTTACTTATTTTACCTGTTGGTAATCCTCTGTTATTAATGATTTCATGTATTGCAAACCATATTTTTGTTTATTTTTATTGAATTGGTGTTTTCAGAATGGATCTCAGAAATAAAACTGATGAGACAACTGATTAAGCAAAACATGTTAACACTTGTGTCAGATTTCATAAAATAAACAGATCATCAGTTTTTCATGTTTAACCCTCACAGCTCGTCTGACTGTGAGTCCCAGCAGCTCTCAGTTCTTTAAAGGAGACTTTGTGTCTCTGAGCTGTGAGGAGGACGACAGCTCTGCTGGATGGACTCTGAGGAGAAACACAAGCAAAGGAAACACCACTCAGTGTGGAGATGGGTGGGGAAAACCGGTTGGTTCTTCCTGTAACATTACTGTGTTCCCATTGGACAGTGGAGTTTACTGGTGTGAGTCCAATCAGAGTACCATCAGTAACATGGTTAACCTGACAGTCACTGGTAAGCTGAGTGTGTGGAGTTAGTGTTGATGAAGCTGTGTGTAAATGGATGAAATGCTGTAGTTTGTCTCTGTGTTGAGGTGGATCAGTGATCCTGCAGAGTCCTGTCCTCCCTGTGATGGAGGGAGATGACGTCACTCTGCTCTGTAAAACAGAGACCACTCCCTCCAACCTCCCAGCTGCTTTCTATAAAGATGGCTCCCTCATCAGGAAGCAGCCTACAGGTCACATGACCATCCAGCATGTTTCCAGGTCTGATGAAGGCCTCTACAAGTGTGACATCAGCGCTCATGGAGAGTCTCCATCCAGCTGGATCACTGTCACAGGTGACACACTCACCTGTCTGTGTTTCTGCAGCTTTCAACATTCACAATGTGACGACAACTTAATGACTGTGTTTGCTTTATTTTAGGGGAACACACCACCACACCTCCACCTACATCCACCTCCATCACTCTTCCTCCATCACTTTCTCCTGCTGTTCTCTCTGTGTTGTCATTTGTTGGATCAGTGTGTGTTGTGGCTCTACTGGTGTTACTGGTTCTGCTGGTGAGACGATGTGTTCCCGGGAAACCTGAAGGTGAGACTCAGACTTGTTGATTTATAGTATAATTAAAATTAAATTAAATTAAAATTATAAAGTATAATTTTTCATGTCTGAGTTTGTTTATTAGAACAAAGTTCATATTCATCATGATCACAGCAACAACTTTCCTAGAATTAATCTCTGTTTTAGATATTTAATTTGTATTATTGTTAAATTTGGTTCATTTTAATCAGATCAAGATGTTGGAGAAGATGATGTCATCACTGACATCATGTGCAGTGTCATCAACGTATCAACTTGTCAGCAACAGCCAATCAGACAAAGTGAAGGTAGTTCGGTGTTTTCATAATATTTTTCATTATGTGAGGATATCTCTAAATATATCCTCACATAATGTACCTTTGAAAAGATTTAAAATATCATAATATTAGTTTCTCCCTCTTCTCCTGCTTGAGCGGCGTGGGAATAATGAGGAAAATAGCAATGAACCAATGACCAAACACTAAAATGGCACCTTGGAAACTGGGAGCTCAAAAGGTTTTAAAATGAAACAGAAAACCCGACAACGCCACCCTGGGAATTTCATCAAGAGAATATCCAGTTATAAACTTCAGACAGAGTCGTGGTTCCGTGTAAAAATAAACAATTTATTGACAACTATTTAATTAATTTTATTATTTTATTTTGGTATATTTATCAGATCAAGATGCTGGAGAAGTTCTGATGATCACTGTCATCAACATATCATCATATCAAACTTTCAGCAACAGCCAGTCAGACAAAGTGATTGGTTGTCACTTGTAGGGCTGGAAACGCAACCAGCGAGTGACTCCTGGAGAGTGGGATGGAGGGAAAAGGTGTGAGTCACTGAAAATGAGGCGGAACAGGTGTTACTTGGAAGTTACAGATGCCAGTCCAAGGTGTACAGGGAGGCAGGCAGGTGAGCATGAGTGGGAAACTGAGCTGACCAGCAATTGAACCCAGGCAGGTTATGGCAGCGACTCAGCAACAACCAGAGGTCTCCAGCGAGCAGAAGCACAAAGGTCAAATACACAAAAAACTATGACAAGAAGTAATAACTGTGGCGGCCTAGACTGACAAAGGGTTGCAGATGATCTGACGAAGTTTGATTGTGAGCGCTGGTCTTAAGAAGCCGGCAGTTCAGATTATACTCAGGTGCAGCCTGTCAGTGCCCAGTGGGGACGGGGGTTACCATTGACGGTCCGCCCAGTGGAGGAATGCCAGCACTGTGAAAAAACCCAGCCCTCACCTGGACCATGACTAGACTGACTTTAGTATGAATGTAGAATCATATTTAGATCATCATTGATGATATGATGGGTTATGAGGACATTATGGAGCATGTGATCAGAAGTGTAAAAATGTAGATTAGTATTACAGTCAAAAAACAAAGTCGTGATTTGATTTAATTAAAACCTGAAATCACATATTTCAGTTCATACTTTTATTATTAATTCATTTGTCTTAACTAAAATGTGCAAACTAATGTGTCTTTCCTTCTGTACTTACTGAGTGTTGTTCACTGTGAGCTGGACTGTGTGTTTGTGGTCTGTGGTTAACTGAAGCTAACAGCTCTGCAGTCGTCCAGCATCCTGTTTCTGATAGAAAGAAAACACTTCAGCTGCAGGTGTTTCAACACAGAGCTGCTCATTTTTTTAAAAACAGGAAGGAACATGGAGACATCATCTGGAAAAGCATTTCTCTAAACTCTCCACACAGACCATCATCTCATTTAAAGTGAATCTTAATGATATTCAGAACTCTGTTCCAGTATCATTCACCGTTTTCCTCTATATTTATCCTTTGACTTTCCTTATACTTATGTGACTTCAACATTTTAAAACGAGTCTATCTCAGTATCTATTCTTCATTTATGACTTCTAGAACGTTAATAATTTGTTAGTTTCTGTGACATGATGACCACATGATTCTAGTTTAACTGTAGTCTGAAGCTGGTGACACCTCTCACCACAGTCTGGACTGGTTTGGCCAATCATGTGTTTATGCCGTGGGAGGGTGTTTACTTTGTGCTCTGTGGTAAAGAAAGTCAGTCTGCACTGAAAGCAGGTGGCAGCTTTGTGGTCGTCCACTTTTCTTTTCCACAGAAACACCCCCACTTCTCTATTGTCAAAGCTGTTTCACAGTCGAGGTGTTAAGAACACTGAAACACTGCTACAGTTACAATAAAGATTATCACTTGATCACAGATAATAATTTAATTGTGAATTGTACTGAATTAAACAAGTGCAGTTTATGTACCTGCAGTAATTTAATGTGTTTTATTCTCAGAGTATGATTCAGCTGTGATCTACTCAGCAGTGAAAACTGAAGATGTCAATTATGGACAAACAACCATCAGAACAAGGAGGCCCAGGTACAGCTGCTCTTTATCTTTGACTGTGGACAGAGTCAAGCTAGCTGCTCACCCTGTTTCCAGCCATCAAGCTAACCTAAGCTAACAAAAGTCCATCACAGCTCTTTACTAGATAAAAACTTACTTCACACTGGTAAACCTTTAACTGGGAGCATGTGTGAACCAGAGACGTGGAGATAGGAAAGGTTGATTGAACTAAAAAGCTTGTAATCACTGTAATCACAACCTTTCAGTAAGCCGCTGCTGCTGGGTGCTTTTTGCCACTTTTACTTCTTTATTGTTTAAACAGACATAACATTTTGCCCTCATACCTGTTTCTACATTAGTTATCAAGACTAATTTAACATGGTTAATATTGATTATCGTAGATGACAAGGTCAAAAAACTTTTCCAGTAACACACATTAATAAATGCCTTCCTGTGTAAATGTAGTCCGTCAAAAAGACAACCGCCCCCTACTGTCTAAATGTTTATTGAACAAAAGATGCTGTTATATTGTAACTGTGACACGTTCACTGTCCTCGTTCTTTCACTTTGCTGTATATAAAGAGAACAGAGAGGCTCTGCTTTGTGCTTATATTCTCCTCCTGTGTGTTTGTGTGTGCAGAGTTTCTACCAGAGCCAAATGTCATCGACTCCTCACTGAAGTCGTCCACCAGTCCAACCACTGGGATCCAGCTGCTGCTCTCTAACTGGTCCACACAGCAGCTCAGACCTGACACATTCACTGTAAACACACTGGTTTATATTCTGTTTGTTCTCCTCATGAAGGAAACCTCACACAACCACTGAGGGCAGAAAGTTCAAATGGAGAATTATTATTATTTTCTATTATTAAAAAAAAAAGCTGGAAAATGTAAAACCTAAAAAATTTCTCCAAAGACATTTTTTTTTCTATTTTTTTAAAAAAAAAAATCTTTACCAAGACTTTCAGAGTAAAACAGATTAAAAAGCAGCTGTACACAGGTATCTTAGTTACTGTGTATGTCTGCTGTTCTCTATGGAGTTATAAGGAACATCTACATAAAGATGATGATGATGATGATGGTGACATCTGTCTCAAAACAAGTCTGAGCGAATCTGGAGACACAGACGATCATTTTCAGAAAGTTAATAAGTAAAGAAAGTTTAAAAAAAAAACTTCAGAAAAGTAGACCTGAAAGTCACCTGCTTATCAAACATTACAGACTTTGTCATAGTTATCATATTTAAATTTATGGACAGGACTAAATGCCTACACACCACCCTCAGCTACGTGGACAAGAAGCAAGGTAACTATGTGAGACTTGACTACAGTTCAGCTTTTAACACAATAGTGCCCAGCAGACTGTTCACAAAGCTGAGGGATCTGGGACTCAACAGCCGTCTGTGTGCATGGGTGTTGGACTTCCTCACTGGCAGAACTCAGGTGGTGAGGGTGGGCAGGTGCCTCTCCAGCAGCATCATCATCAACACAGGAGCACCTCAGGGATGTGTCCTCTCGCCACTGCTCTACTCCCTCTACACTTCAGACTGTGTGGCCACCCATGGCTCCAACACCATTGTTAAGCTTGCTGACGACACAGTGGCGTTAGGCGCCATCTCCAACAACGATGAGGCGGCCTACATGGATGAAGTGAAGAAAATGGCATCGTGGTGCCAGGACAATCACTTCCAGCTGAACGTCGGCAAGACCAAAGAGCTGGTGGTGGACTTCAGAAGGAGTCAGCACAGAGACTACAAGCCCATTATCATCAATGGAGCTCCAGTGGAGAGGGTGCAGTCCTTCAAGTATCTTGGTGTCCACATCTCCTCAGACCTGACATGGGCTGCCCACATTCAGATACAGTCCAGAAAGGCTAGGCAGCGCCTGTATCACCTACGACAACTGAGGAAGTTCAGAGTGTCTCCAGTGATCTTCAGGACTTTCTATACAGGCGCTGTGGAGAGCATCCTCACACAGAACATCACGTCCTGGTATGGAAACAGCTGTGTTAAGGACCAAAAAGCTCTTCAGAGAGTGATACGTACAGCAGAACGATGCTGCAGGACTGCTCTCCCCTCCCTACAGGACATTTACATCGGGAGATGCTGGACTAGAGCAACTCAGATATTGAAGGACCCGTCTCATCTCAGCAATAAACTGTTCCAGCTCGTGCAACAATCAGGCAGAAGGTTCTGCACCATTACCACATTCTCATATCATCCTGATCCTTCCAGCTTCACTACAGCACATTGACTTTAACACCCACACAATGTACACAAGCTGTACATTTCAGGATTGTTTTATTTTATCTTTATTTATATAACTCAGCCACTTGCTGCACATAAAGTCCTCTTTGTATATACTCATTCTCTGTATATAAAGTTCTGACTCTTTTGTGCACAGTCGAAGAACATATCAGGTCACATTTCACTGCATGTTATATCTGTATAACCATGCACGTGACAAAGAGTCTTGAATCTTGAATAAAATAAAGCTCAGCAACAGCTTCACTGAGCTTCTTCTGCATCTACAGAATGGTTCATAAATCATCAAATAAAACACTGGGCATGCTCAGTGTTTCTGAAATTGAGATCTCCAATGAGTTTTTACAAACCACTGTGGAAACTCATGAGACTTTGTGTATTGATGGATATTGTTTGTATTTGGAGGTGTTCTGTCAGCAGTCAGTGCTGACAGGGAATGTTTACACCAGACATATCACAGTTTGATGGATAACAGGTGTGATGTCACTTGAAAGGAGATCATACTTTAGGATGATATTTTTATTTAAGTTATTACATTCTTATCCAACTGCCCTGTGATTAAACCGTACTCTGGTGCTGCCATCTACTGACATTAAAGTGCAGCAACAGGCTGTCTGCACCACTGATATGGAGCAAACTTCACAATAACAGATATAAACTTGCGGCTGCCTGCTTAACCACCACAATATGTGGTCATATTTTTCATTTAGTTAATGCAATATAGACTCACTGCCCACTTTATTAAGAACTCCTTGCTAGTATCAAGTTGAAATCCCATTTTTCCTTGAGAACTGCTTCATTTCTTCATGGCATGGATTCAAAAATATGCTGAAAACATTTCTCATTGGTCCAAATTGATATAATACCCAAAGTTGCTACAGATTTCCAGAACATCCCAAAGATGCTCTGTTGGATTGAGATCTGGTGACTGTGGACGTCGTCTGAGTGCCGTGAACTCATGTTAAAGAAAGCAGTTTGAAATAAGTGGCGTGTTATCCTCCTGGAAGCAGCCATGAGCAGATGGCTACACTGTGGTCTGAAAGGGATGTACATTGCAGACACAACTTTAGTTACTTATTGAAACTCACAAAATCATTTTGTTGTTTTTAAAAGAGTTTAATGGCAATACAAAGTCAATCTCAGCAGATAGTGCACTTACAAAAACTGTGAAACACTGAAATAAATAAGAGTATATTAGTGTCACTCAGCTCTTTATTTTTTGTCCTTTCAGCAAATTTCTATATACGTGACTTTCAACCTGTTTCTTGTTAAACACAGACCACCAGAGTCCAGTAATGTATTGCTGACAGGGCACTAACCCTGAAATCCTTTTTTTTAAGACAGTGCAATAATAAAGCTGAACTTTGTTAGCTTCTTTTTTTGCTGCTGGGTGCTCTCAGAGACAAACAGCCTACAGATGTAGCTGTTCTGAGCTCCGTGAGCTGTAAAAAGTACTGCCAGCAGAATAAAATCAAACAAGAACAGTTTATTCTCTGCATCACAAACTACATGTTCAGCATAAGTTACTAAGATGACCTCCTGTAGAGAGACACTGAAAACTCTGTGTCCACATATCTGTGTGAAATCTGAGATCTCAGTCAGCGCCTTCTCTTTCTGTTATTTAACCTGAGGCGGTTTAAAACAGAAGTTTTGTTTTCAGCACACCTGGCAGCTACAGAAGGAGCAGCACCTCACCCACATAACATGTAAAGACTTTAAGAAAATGACTTTTTTTTTTTTGCTGATGCTTCGGGGTACTGTTCATACAACACGAACGTGTTGGAAAATCAGTGTTGTGTGATGTGTGAACCATCTGAATGAGGTTTTCTGTTTCCATGTCTGCACATCAGAGCATGATTTATATCACATCAGTTAAATCCTTTGTTCTTGCTCTCTGTAGTCATAAACGACCAGCTTAACAAATTAAAACATAAATGTGTTTTACAACATTTATAACAGCTGTTGTGCTTATAAACTTTGACAGTTTATGGGATTTATTCTTAATATTTATCTTTATTTAACATTTATTGGTAAAATAATATTTTTTGTAAAATTGTCTGAAATCTGCAAGAAAAAAAAAAACATGGATTACTTTGATTCCAGCTTCAGATTTATTTACAACAACAATCATATCAACAGGAACTTTATTTACAGTAGAAACATTTGAAGCACAAACTCTTTGTTTGGGAAAAGTTCCTTTACAGATAAATACAAAGACTTGTAGCTCAGCATGATTGTTGGTCAGACGTTGAGGAGTTAAAGACAAAACTTCTAATTTGGATCATTTTTATACAACTTTAAAAAATAATCATTAATTATTGGAAATGTAAAAAATAAAATGTGAAAATGTTTGCTGGACTGTTTGTCTGTTTTTTGCACCAAAGAAAACAATTTGAAGAAATCTGTGAAAATTGTCTTTTGGCACTTGCTGGTGTTACATTTCAGTCTGCTCGTTTGTCTTACATGATTGAAAAAAAGAAAGAAAAAAAAAAAACAACAAAAAAATAAGAACAGTCAATATTTTCTTTAAGCACAAAAATCTACATGGGATAAATACATGTTTATTCTAAGTGCACAAAGATCCTTTATATCCGTTACGCCCCAGCTCTGCCAGGCGACTGGGGAGGTAACATATATGAGCCCAAAGACTGGGTCAACTTAAAAAAAAAAAAAAAACAACCAAACAAAACAACACACAAGATTTACTACTACAACTGAAAACTGTTAGTGAAACGACTCACTAGGCAATGAGGAAATTTAAATAAACAAAAGAAACAACTCTCATATATTCAAATAACACAAGAACACTCTCTCAAAAACCGAGGCCAGAGGCAGGAGGGACAGCCTACACAGTCTGCTCAAATCAAAGAGTCCCCCACGAGTGAAGAGTCCTCAGCCTTTTGTATTCCTAGGTAAACGCAGGCAGCCGCGTCATTGGTTCGCTGCATTCGAGGATCCCGCCAGTGGCGTGTGTGGACTGGCACATGCCGATCTGCATGCAGTTGGGCGGGCATAGGTCCCTGGCCAGACCAATCACCTGTGAGTCCTGGCACACTTGAATTTCCATACAGGAAGGCGGGCTGTAGATCAGGTGGCCGCTAACCAGAAGGTCAGTGGTTCGATCCCAGGCTGCTCCAGTCTGCATGCCAAATATCCTTGGGCAAGATAAATTCAAATTTTATTCAAATTCAAATTTTATTTGTCACGTACACAGTCATACACAGTACGATATGCAGTGAAATGCTTGGACAACTGCTCGTGACCCAAAGAAAACAAAAAAAGGAAAGGCTATGAATAAGATAGGAAATAAATATGAAAAATTAAAAAGAAAAATTAAAAAGGGTAAATTTAACTAGGAAGGAATAAAATATAAATTAAGGTTAAAAATGAAATAACTGTACAACACAAATTAGAATGAAGGGTAAATTTAACTGGGAAGAATAAGATAAAATATATAAATTAAAGTTGAAAATAAAATAACTGTACAACAAAATACACAATACACAATATAGAACTATATAAGAATGTATGAAGAAATCTAAATATAAATATATATACACAATAACAGCAGCTGTACAAGTATTACCGGAAATGAAGAATATAGTGACCAGTGTTGTGCAAAAACAAAGTCCAGAAAGTCCAGTGTGTGTGTAAGAACCATATGTGTGGGTCAGTACTGTGTGGTGGTGTGATTGAGAGACCGTATCGCCTGCGGGAAGAAGCTCCTCCTCAGTCTCTCTGTGTTGGTCTTCAGGGAGCGGAATCGCTTTCCTGACCTCAACAGAGAGAACAGTCTGTTGTTGGGATGGCTGAGGTCCTTCACGATCTTCCTGGCCTTGGTCCAGCACCGCCTGCTGTAGATTGAGTGCAGGTCAGGGAGCTCGGAACGGATGGTGCGCTCAGCTGACCGCACAACCCTCTGTAGAGCTCGTCTGTCCTGCATGGTGCTGTTCCCGAACCAGGTTAAGATGTTTCCCGCCAGGATGCTCTCTATGGTGCACGAGTAAAAGTTCCTGAGCACCTTGGAGGGCAGTTGGAAGTCTCTCAAGCGTCTGAGGTGGTAGAGACGCTGTCGGGCCTTTTTCACCACGGTGTTGATGTGACAGGACCATGACAGGTCCCGCGTGATGTGAACTCCGAGGTATTTGAAGCTGTCCACTCTCTCCACTGGGCACTCGTTGATGACAGGGGTCTGGTAGTTCCTCTCCTGCTTAGTGCTGAAGTCCACTATCAGCTCCTTTGTCTTACTGACGTTTAGAAGGAGGTTGTTCCTCTGGCACCAGTTCTCCAGATTCCTAATCTCCTTCAGGTAGGCCGTCTCGTTGTTATCAGAGATCAGGCCCACCACGACGGTGTCGTCAGCAAACTTGATGATGGTGGTGGAGCTGGTAGTGGCCACACAGTCATATGTGTACAAAGAGTACAGCAGGGGGCTCAGAACACACCCCTGGGGTGCTCCAGTGCTGAGAGTGGTGGAGGCTGAGACATGTCCGCCCATCCTTACTGCCTGTGGTCTGCCAGTTAGGAAGTTGGAGATCCACTGACACATAGATGAGCTGAGTCCCAGATGCTCCAGCTTGGTGGTGAGTGTGGAGGGAATTATGGTGTTAAATGCAGAGCTGTAGTCTATGAAGAGCATTTTAACATAATTCCCCCTTCTAGTGTCCAAGTGAGTGAGTGATGTGTGGAGGAGATGAGAGATGGCATCGTCTGTGGAACGATTTGGACGGTAAGCGAACTGTAGTGGGTCCAGTGTGTCTGGTAGTGAAGAAATGATGAAGTCTCTGACCAGGCGTTCAAAGCACTTCATCACTACTGAGGTGAGGGCTACAGGGCGATAGTCATTGAGAGAAGCAGGGTGGGGTTTCTTCGGGACAGGAACAATGATGGACTCTTTGAAGCATGTGGGGATCACCGACTGAGATAAAGAGATGTTGAATATCTCAGTGAACACAGGAGCTAGCTGGTATGCGCAGTCTCTGAGGATACGACCTGGGATGCCGTCTGGTCCTGCTGCTTTCCTGGTGTTCACTCTCTTGAAGGCTCTCCTTACTTCATGCTCGGAGATGACGAGCACGTTTCCGGTGCTGGCAGTATCTTCCTGTCTGCAGCCGTTAACGCCGCTAACACTAGCATCGTTGGAGTCCTTAGCTGCAGCCTCGAAGCGAGCATAGAAAGTGTTCAGCTCGTCTGCCAGAGTCACGGCCGCGTTCGTCATACCGGTTGTTGGTGCTTTATAGTCCGTTATTGTCCTTAGTCCCCGCCACAGGCTCCTAGAGTCACTCTGTTGGAGTTGTGACTCTAGTTTCCTCCCGTAGCGCTGCTTCGCCTCTTTCACCGCCCTCCGCACGTTATATGACGCGGCTTTGTACGGGTCCATGTCCCCCGTCATGAGTCCCGTGTTGTAGGCAGCGGTGCGGGATCTCAGAGCGTCGCGGATGGTTTTATCCACCCACGGCTTCTGGTTGGGAAACGTTGTGATAGTCTTTGTCTCCACGGTATCATCCGCTAGTTTCCCGATGAATCCCACAACCGCTTCCGTAAACACGTTGACGTCATCGTCGGAGCTGTTCCTGAACATGTCCCAGTCTGCGTCATCGAGTGCGTCCTGTAACGCGGCCACCGATTGGTCCGTCCAGCGCGCGACCTTCCTCTGAACCGGAACTTCCTGTTTCAGCCTTTGTTTGTATTTTGGCATGAGGAAAATGGCGGCGTGATCAGATTTGCCAAACGGGGGGCGGGATTGTGCCTTGTAGCCGTCCTTGACCGTAGTGTAGCAGTGGTCCAGTGTCCTTTCACCTCTGGTGGGGCAGGTGATGTGTTGATAAAAGTTCGGCGCTGCGCGTTTGAGGTTGGCGCTATTAAAGTCCCCCGTCACAATAAGCGCAGCGTCCCGGTGTTGTGTCTGGTGCTGTGTGAGTGCCTCATGCAGCTCGCATAAGGCGGTGACCGTGTCCGCTTGTGGTGGAATATAAACGGCACTTACAATGACCGATGTAAATTCCCGAGGTAGATAAAAAGGACGACACATGATGGACAGTAGTTCCAGATTTGGTGTGCAGGAGCGTGTGAGAGGAACAACGTTCGCACTGTTGCACCAGTTGTTGTTCACCATTAAACACACGCCGCCTCCCCTTGACTTCCCCGAGTCCCGTGTCCTGTCCATGCGGTGAACCGAGAAGAACTCGGCCGGCTGGATGGCGTGGTCCGGCACCGCTGGGTTCAGCCATGTCTCGGTGAAGCAGAGGAGATTGCAGTCCCGAATGTCTCTCTGGAACTTTATCCTGGCCCTGAGGTCGTCAAGCTTGTTCTCCAGTGACTGGACGTTGGCGAGCAGGATGCTAGGCAGAGGTGTGCGGTGTGCACGAGCTCTCAGCCTGTTCCTGACGCCGGCTCGCTTCCCTCTAGGCCGCCTCCGCTTCCCTTTGTTCTCCCTCGAGATCTCACTCGGCCAGCTCGGATCCGGAGTTAAAAACTTCGAATTGTGAGTACATTGTAAACCAATAGAAACAAGAGTGTCACTGTCATACCTAATGTACTAACCCCATGTTGCTCTCTGATGCATCCATTGGAGTGTGAATGTATATGAATGTTAGATTGAGCACTTAAGAGATTGGAAGAAGTGCTCGTGTGAATGAATTAGTTGTATAAAGCGCTTTGAGTGCTCAGACAGAGTAGAAAAGCGAGGACATGAAAATTAATTTCAGGATATCCTCAACTGTTCTCTGGGAGACTCTGATCGGCTTGAAAAACTGAAACATTTCAAACAAGCTGAATTTTAACTGGAGGCTGGTATGAACCCTGTTTGTTTGGTTTAACTTTTCTGTAAATCAGAAAACCACCGCCAACAACAACAACAGCAGCAACAATAGCCCCAACAGCAACTTTCATTCCAACAGATCCATCCTCTGTGTGTCCTCCTGTCTGACCTGCAAGTGAGAAACAGGTGTGAGGTGTCAGCTGTCAGGTAGGTGATGAGTGAAGAACAGAACAGAATCCATTTCCTCTTCAAACTGCTGTCAGACATTATCTACTGCACTCTGATCACATCACTCAGACCAGCTGCTTTCTACAAAGTCTCATCAACAACATCTTTAGAAACAAACACCAACAACCAGGAAGCAGCTTCACCTCTGATCACACACACACTCAACTCTACTCACTCACCTGGAGGATCAACAACACTCAGTGTGAAGTTGCAGAAAGATTCCCACAAGCGTGTTTCTTTCATGGAGACATGACACTCGTATGTTCCAGTGTCATTGATCGTCATATTCGTCATCCTCAGAGACAGGTCTCCATCCTTCATCTGTTTGTCCTGCAGATCCACCCGGTCCTTAAAAGATGGATGCTGGTTATTGGTATCAATGCGCTTTTGCCGATACAAAAACACAGTTTTATTTCCCAGGTCAGGTCTGGTACACTCTACAGCTGTGATTGTGTTGTTGTTTGGAGCTCGACACGTCACATTGATGTTCTGTCCAGACACAGCTGGGATTTCTTTCTGGACTGAAAGAAGAAACAGCACAGATCAGAGAGGTTAAAGGTTAAAATGCAACTAGTCTCTTGTACAGCAGCCAAGCAGAGTGAAGATCAGTGAGAGATCCCTGGTTTCCATTTTATCATGTTTGAATCAATCAAACACGATCATCAGACCTGTTAGGACAGGTTGTGTCATTAAATAAAATAAAAATGTGTTTTTCACAGATTAGAGGAAAAGAAGCAGACATTCGTTTTTTTGCAAACATAACTTTGAACAGTATTCATTCTCTTCTAATTATGTTTGAAATTTAAAAAAAAATGCATTTTAAAAAAGTGATTTTTATTATATTAATTTTTTTAAATAGTTCGATTTGAAATGTTAAAATTGTGGACTCTAGCTCGTCAAACCTCTGCATTAATGTTTCTCTGTGTCCAGGTCACTGTAGAGCCGGGCTCTGTACAAACACTGTGCCTGATCATAAATGCATCCTTACTGCAGTAAGACTGTCCACGAGACATCCTTCCTGATTTCACCATCAGTGTCAGATAGATGCAGGTGACAGGGCTGACTACACTTCACACAGCAGGCCCACTGAACCTCATACAGGCTGCCTGTGGACCTGAGGCAGCGGTCCGAGAAGTCATTCTGATACTTCTTTGACATTTTGAGTCCATGGCCTGGGAAGCATGTGTAGTTGATGCACTGTAATGTAACAGTTCTCCAGTGACTCTCTGTCACTCCTATCAAAGAGTCTCAGGGCAACATTAATACAAGAAAGATTTATCGATCACTTTGAGAACAACATCAAAATTTCCGCATTAAAGTCCAAATTATATTTCAAGGTCCAAGGCTATCCATGACTCCACGCTGATGTTTTTTCCTCAAACTTGTTAATGGATAATACAAAGCAAAGCAGCACGTTCGGTACATGTTAGAGTCTCTGCGTGTTGTGGTAAACACGGACACACAGCGTGGGGAGGTCGTGTTTCAGCCCTGGTTATAGTGCTGGTGAGGAGAGTAAAGACGGCGGGGCCACAGCCTGGTTTGTGTGCTGTGGAGTCGGTCCTGTAGGGCGGACTGTACACAGTGCTGCACGTTTGTGTAACGCTGGATTGTGCTGCAGAAGAGGCTGCAAGAGGTTAACTTTACTTTATGTTCAACGTGATAGTACGTGTTTAAAAAAAAAACTAATAACAAACATCGACAGGACAAACATACTAAGAAGCTGCGACACCTCAATGTACAAAAATAGGAAAATACTTCCTAAACAATTCCCAAATCTGCCACAAGATGGCGATCCAGGACAAGGAATAAAAGCATTCCTGCTCAGCCATACCTCCACCGTGACTGGTTCATTAACCACATCACACAGTAATGTTCAAAGTACTAATTAAATTTTATCCCTGCCCTTGGCTGTAATCCAGGGATTGTGGATGGGGAAGACTCAGATAAACTTCACTACAGTGATGTTCTCAGCAGGTACTTGACGCCGTTAACGAGGTTCTGATTCTGATCAGTGTTCCAGTTGTGAGTGTGTTTTAGTACTTTTACTTGTTTTAGTACAAGTTTTAGTACTTCTTTAGTGTCTTGGTTGTTCTCCTGAGATAACGAGGTAAAGTGAGCTGTGATTTGTGCGCCGGGGTGAAGCCAGCCGACCTGTTACCCGCCGCGAACATTAAGCCTCGCGGTAGCGCTTCTCCTCCTTCGCTGATCGCTACGGAAGCACGACATCGTGTCGAAAAGTCAGTTTCGAGCTTTTTATTCTTAATTTTCTCCCGAACCAGAGCACCGCACATGCTAATAGCATTATATTAATCCCAACTTCGGGTTTGCCTGATTAAAATCCCCTGTCATGTGAAAGTAATCCGGGACAGTCCGCTTTTTCTCCGCCACTCTTGTTTGCACCGACAGGCTAACTTTAGCGTGACGTGTCGCCTTGCTGTCGCTAGCTCGGTGGGTAGCTGTGTTTTGATTGAAGTGAAGGTTTTCTGTTTTCTGAGGTTTCAGCCGAAAAACGATGTCCATCATGTCTCGTTGGCTCTAACAGTGATCACTTAAACTACACACAAATGCCAACACTAAGCAAAACACACAGAAAACTCACACCACATAAGAGCCGCTTCTACTTCGCAACTAGCGAGCTAACTTGCGCTCGAAGCCCGGTAACCGGCGAGCTTCGCTAATCACGTTTACGTCCCGGTTGCGTGTGTTTAATATGCCAATAACGGCAAATCAATTCATCAGCAATCTAAGAGTTACATACTCACCTGTTGATGCAAACGCGAAATAACAGACGAGAAGAATCCCGAAGAGCGACGTAAGAACTCCGGTACCCATCTTGTCCGGTGTCCCCGCTGTGACGACGTTCGCTCGGGACGGTAACGGCGCCAAATACGGTTGTGCTGAAAGAAAATTTCAAAGGCTGTTCAGCAGTTAAAGAGTTTCCATCTTACCGTCAGAGGCTGAAAAACAAACAACATTATCGATTAAAATATTACCCAATAAAATATCAATTTTATGAAACCATTCAAAATCATGAAGCTAAAACAAACAATATACCTACAATAGTGTTCAGTTTCCCTGCGCGCCGTCGATCTAGGGCTTGATCAATTCTTCTATTAAAATTTGTGGTCATACTAAAAAAAAAGTCCAACAACACATTAAAATAGGCACATACAATAGCAAATGATCTAAACAAAAATGGCAAACGTCACTTACCGACTGTTGGTTTTGCTTATAATAACCAGTCCGAAAAAGTCACGTGATCGATCCAGCTGCTGTATCGCTCATTGCCAACGCGCCAAACTGTGTTTAAAAGGTACCGCATCTGCATCTGCCAACGGAATGAGTCGCCACCAAAAAAAACCCCACAAAATTACTCTCACAAAGGTTTAAAAAACAAACAAACAAAAAAATACACATCTCTCCATAACAAAATGGAGCCCGAAAGAAAAAGAAAAGTTTCTGCTGTGTGGGATCATTTTGATCTTTTAACTGCAAATAAGGTAACTGTTTGTCTGTCTTTGTTTCAGTGTGATCTACCACAATAGGAAAAACAGCAATGTGACTTGAAGTGTAAATTATTTATTTCATTTTATGCAGGTTAAATGTCGCATCTGTTCTGCGGAGCCAAACATGAAACTAAGACAAACACACTGAGAATGAACATTACAATCATTTTTTTTTTATTAATATGTGTTTGATTATTTTGAAATCAAGCATCTAGGAAGACTGTTCTGGACCAGGCATTCCTGAATTTTATTATAAAGGACTGCCAACCCCTTAGTATTGTGGAGAGTGTCAGAGAGAAACATTCCACGATCAGAGGATCCTTTAACGTACTGAGGGAACAGGAATACATCTTACCTGAACCTTTTCCACCTGGGTTTACAGTTTTTGTGTACCCCAGCTTCACCTGTGCCCTGCGAGCATGTGTTTTCCAAAGCTGTGGAAATGGTGTCAAAAAAACGCAATAGACTGAATGCTAAAACATTGGATAAACCTATTTTTCTGAATAGAAGTCTTTCACTTAATGTCATTCACAATATATTTTAAAGATGTCTACAATATTTGAAATGTAAAAGATATAAAATGATTCCATGGAAAGTACAATACCTTACAGTGTGTATACAAGTATGAGTAGGTCATTGAATCAGTGTCTGTTGTGAGTCAAGTAAGTTGCCTGCAATGATATTTAAGGTCCAGCAGGTGTCAGTATGGAGCAAAACTGTGTCGACACAGCATCGATACAGTTTGGGGAATGAAACGCTTCACGAGGCCTCACCGACCCATCACTATTACCGACAGTATACCCACTCGCACCGAGTGAATTAATTGCCTCTGGTTTTTTCCACAGAAGAGCGCCGACTTCACCCCACACACCCACTACCTTTTCACAGCTTTTCAGCCAATCACCTGGAAGAGAGCAACAAACTGCCAGGTGACACTTGTTACAATTATTTAGTCTTTAAATTGTATAGCGCATATCTAAAGATGTTTAATACTTACAGAGATAAAGTGGGGCTTTAATAAAGCTTCCTGCAATAAAACAATGTACACACACACACACACACACACACGAAATCCGCTTCAAGTTATTTTAAATGAGACCTATTTGTAGAAACAAGCACGAACTTATTATTGTTTAAGTTTATGTAACACAGACAGCGGCATAAACATACAGATTTTAGCTGACAGTTTTTCAGTCATTTTAATCCAACACAAGAAATACCTGCGTGTATATAAGTAACATTCATTTTGTGGTTCACTGGGGCAGGAAGTAAGTGTTATTTTTTCTTTTCGGCAAAGAGGTGGGGAAAAGAAGTTGTTTCCGGTAGAGCTCGGCTTTGACAGCGTTGCGTTCACGCGCTACTTCTTTTGACGGATTCTTTCGTTTGAGAACGTTTTATTTTATCTCAGTCGTTAGAGAGACGGTAGAAATAACGCAGAGGTGGTATTCAGACGTTATTAGAAAGTTTAACGAGGATATCCAGACGACTTTAAAGGAGAAGAAGGACCGTGTTTGGTTTCGGAGAGAAGCTTCATGAACAGGCGTCGAGCAGACGCCGCCCTCATCCTCCGCGTCTTCTCTGACGTCGAAATAGGACACTTGACACTTTGGTTGGGCCAACCCATGCCGACTAAAACGGGTTTCAAGAATTGGATATGGATATTGTTGCGCTGCACACGAATGGTCTCAATGCTGAAAAACGTTCAGTGACACCGGGCTGCTGACCGAGTTGGGACAAAGGGGAGGACATTGGCTGATATCGTAACTGTGATGTGAAGGTGGGCTGCTGCAGAGTAACGCGGTATTCTAGTGTGAATAAAAAAATCAGGTTCTCGCTTTAACTCACCTGCAGACACGATCAAGAAAAAAGGACAACCAGTAGATTCCTGCAGACTGATGTTACATCCATTACGTGCAGTTTTTGGGTCCTGATCAGATCGAAGTGGTACAAAAGCTGGAGTGAAAAGTTCCAGACCGGCTTGGAGCGCTTGCCCAGAACTAATGACGAGTGATGATACAGTCATAGACTCCTCCCTTTCTGAAGATACATTCAGGGGATTCCCGCTGAATTTGTGTGTTAGCGTTCGTGTTGGTCTTTCATCTAGAGCAGGTTGTTTTCATGGATCCTGTTAAAAGGGAAGATTTTCTCCTGAATGACAACATTTTGATCTCTCAAAAATGTATTTCATATAATATTCCTGTAAACAATAATCACCCCAGTATTTATGAGCACAATCACTGTCCCATCATTTTAAAACACTGCCACTGTTTTAACTTAAATATACCATCTGCTTATGGATTTATTTAAACACTGACTGAAATGATACTGGCAGAGTTTTTGACATTAATAGACCTCGATTACCCCAATTCACACATTAATCAAAAAGACATTAGATGAAAAATTAAATATGATAAATAAACAAAAAAATCAAATATGGGTTTCTGACACTGTTGCAGTACAGAGAGGGACAGTCCTGAGAGTGAGGAGGAAGACGAGCTGTGAGGGAGAGGAAGAGGGACAACCAGCGGTGTTGAACAGACTTGTGTGTCTGTGAGTGTCGTGTCATTACAATTCATACAGTCATTGTAACAGACAGTAATGAACAATAATGACAGAATAAAGTAATAAGTTAACACTGATCAGTTATTGTCCTCAGTTACACCCTCATGTTTGCTCTGCATTCATCTCTTATCAGACGTACAAAGATGATCCACCAGTGCTGCCCAGTTTGAGGACATTTCCAGTCACATTAATGGGGGACAGGAGACGCAGCTTCCATCAAAGCTGGTGTGAAAGTCATCGTTGGATTCTCTGTAATTATGGACTCTGCCTGTTTCAGGCCACCAAATATGTATTTTAAACATTGTGCACATGTATGTGAAACCTTTAATTTGAAAATCTTTTGGATAGCTTCTTATAATTTTTTTTCCTCCTGTGTGTTTGTGTGTGCAGAGTTTCTACCAGAGCCAAATGTCATCGACTCCTCACTGAAGTCGTCCACCAGTCCAACCACTGGGATCCAGCTGCTGCTCTCTAACTGGTCCACACAGCAGCTCAGACCTGACACATTCACTGTAAACACACTGGTTTATATTCTGTTTGTTCTCCTCATGAAGGAAACCTCACACAACCACTGAGTTCAAATCACTGAAAGTTCAAATGGAAAGTTATTATTGTTTTCTTTTATAAAGAAGCAGAAGAAGAATGGTACCATAAAGATTTTATTTATTTTTCATACTTGAGGGAACAATTCTTCACCAGGCCTTTCAGAATAAAAGCATGACCAAGACGTAATTTATACATAAACAATAATAAATGGTATGTAACTAAAATGTAGATGTAATCCATGTTTTCATGTCTTCAGTAACTTTGCTGTTATTTATGTTATTTCTAAGTGTGCTGTCGTCTCCACAGCAGTGATCTGGTTTCTCTGCAGGTTCAATAAACTTTGGTCTCACTTGATCTTCTCGTGTGCTTCTGTGGGTTTCACAAAGATGTCTGATGGAAAACGGGAGTCGTTTTCTTTTCCTGGTGGGAACATAGAACCAGTCCTAGATTGGTCACTGACTCTGTAAATACTGAGGTACGACCATGAACACAGCTGTCTGAGCCCTCGTGCAAAGTCCTGGTTGAGCCAGTTACACCGACACCTTTTTATGACCAAGTAATTTATTTTTTGTTTTCTGTTCGTAGCATCGAGACTACAGCTGTACAAACTTGTTATATAATGACAGTTAATGTCTAAATGTTGTCTCTCGTTACAGTTTCAGAGTCAAAGTGATTCAGTGAGCAGGTTTCCATCTCGCTTAGATCCAGTTTACACATGTGCTCAGTGAGGTATGTTTGAGTCCAGCTCACATTATTCAGTTTCACTTCAAGATTATTCATGAAGCACCAGGAAACAACAACCATCCGAAGGCACTTTTACAGTAAAAACATTAGAATCAGAAAGTCCATGAAAAATGCATGAACTGAGTCAAAGTCAGAAAGTTTCTGATTAAAAATATAAACATGAAACCTACTTAACATCCCCATTACTATTTAACGTGCATTAAAAAGAAAATATATTATTTAAATATATATAATATAAAGTCTGCTGTAAAGTTAAGAAGTGTGTGCAATGCTTAAAGCTGTATATAATAAACAGAAGCTTCTGTGATATAAATATGAGTGAAGCAGCAGGTATTTTGATATTAAAGTAAAGCTAAAGAGACATTAACTCAGCAGGAGTTTGAGAATATAATGTACGTTTAAACATAAAACCTGAAAATGCTTCCTGGATTCTTTGTCGACAATTTAAACCAAAGAAAGAGAAAATGTAAAAATTCATAAAAATCTTTTTTTGGCAGTTTTTGATGCCATGTGTGACATTTGATTCTACACATGATTGGAAAACCACAACTCTCTTTATCCTGAATGCTCAGTGTCACCTCTGAGAAGCTGAAACAGCAGGAGACTCAGATCAGCTGGAAAAAACGGAAACATTTCAAACAGGCTGAATTTTAACTGGAGGTTACGTTGTTTTCGGTAGATCAAAAAAACAACAGCAGCAGCAACAAGAACCACAGCAGGAACACTCAGACCAACGATCAGTCCAACAGGTCCATCCTGTTTGTCTCCTCCTGTCTGAGCTGCAGGTGAGAAACAGGTGTGAGGTGTCAGCTGTCAGGTAGGTGATGAGTGAAGAACAGAACAGAATCCATTTCCTCTTCAAACTGCTGTCAGACATTATCTACTGCACTCTGATGTCACTCTCTGGAAGGAGTCCTGCTGTTTCCTGAGGAGTATGAGGATGAAGTAGTTCATTCTCAAGCGTCAGAGTGGCATCAGGAATCCTTGTGGAGTGTTGCTGACAGCTGTTTTCTTCCGGGTCAGAACTCAGAAATCTCTGAGACATTTCAATCTGTGGTTCAGTGGTGGGGCAATATGAGTCCTGGCTACGTTGTTTATATTTTCTGTAGATCAAATAACCAACAAAGGCACCACCAGCAAGAAGAAGGAAAATAACAACTGGAAGACCAACTTTCAGTCCAACAGATCCATAATCTGTGTCGTCTCTTGTCTGATCTGCAGGTGAGAAACAGGTGTGAGGTGTCAGCTGTCAGGTAGGTGATGAGTGAAGAACAGAACAGAATCCATTTCCTCTTCAAACTGCTGTCAGACATTATCTACTGCACTCTGATCACATCACTCAGACCAGCTGCTTTCTACAAAGTCTCATCAACAACATCTTTAGAAACAAACATCAACAACCAGGAAGCAGCTTCACCTCTGATCACACACACACTCAACTCTGCTCACTCACCTGGAGGATCAACAACACTCAAGTCGATGGTGCAGATAGGGTCACATGAGACTGTTTCTCTCACAATACAGCACTCGTATGTTCCAGTGTCATTAATGGTCACATTCTTCAGAATCACAGACACGTCTCCATCCTTCATCTCTTTGTCCTGCAGATCCACCCGGTTCTTAAATAATGGATGCTGATCATCTTCTTTGAGCTCCTTGTCTTTAAACACAGCTACATGTTTAACTCCCAGGTCAGCTCTGCTCCACTCTACAATGAAGATGTTGTTGTTTGGAGCTCGACATGTCAGATTGACGTTGTGTCCAGAATCAGCTGCGATGATTTTCTGGTCTGAAAGAGGAAACAACACAGCGCAGAGAGCTTAAAGGTCAAAGTACAACTGTTACACCAGCCAATCAGAGTGAAGAGTCTCTCTGGGATCCTGGTTTACAGTGGCCGAATTAAATCTGAGCATCAGATCTGTTAAAAAACTGTCAGAACAAAAACGGAGCACAGAGAATAAAAGCTCCTGAACAGAGTATGAAACATTTCATTAATAACAAAATCTTAAATAACATAAAAAAAAAAACTTTTCACTTGTCACTTTTGTGAGCCACTTGCTGGGCTTGTGTAGACAAGAACATGCCCGAAAATGTTTATTTTTCAGTTTCACCATCAGAAATGATCATCGTCATCACATCCAGCACATTGAAATCAGTTCAAGTGAGTGATTAAATAATTAAATGTATAATAATTAAAATTAACCATTTATTGGAAGAGCTGATTGTAGATTTTTGCTGTGAACGCGGACACGCGCGTGTGAATACTCAGATCTGTAAATGTGAAATAAAGCGTAAGATGCACAGATACGAAAAAGTCAACTGTTGCTCAAAGCTCTCGAAACAGACAAGTCACGCAGGTTTTCCCCCTCTCTGGACACGTCATTCTCTCCACCCTCTTGTTACAGACTTTACTGAGCCTCGCAGGCGCAGTATCCCGCAGACTAGACCGAGCGACTGCGTGCTGTTTGCGCCTCGACGCAATGCAGGCTCAGATGGACAGACTACCGTGTGCTTGCTGCAAGTGTAAGATTTATTCTTTTATTAACATACATGTATTAGAAGCTCGGTGTTATTATGACAGTGTTTTGGCAATGGCGTTTACGGACCGATCTGTGCTGAAGACACGAGTTAAAGAATAAATAATAAAGTACCGAGCAGCTAAACCCGAGGCAGACACAGGGATTCATCTTTCATTTTGTCCTTTTTCGTTCAAACAGTCCGAACAAACGTGTTATTTCTAGAAATCTTCCGAGCGATGGTGAAACGCAGACTGCATCGGTTTCGTTTCTCTTTGTATTAGAATATCATCATGGCCATATATATAGGAATATCATCGCCATAATCATAGGCGGAGCCTGAATAACCCGCACCTACAGCGCTTACTCAGCTTACAAATATTTGATGACCTCTGACTAGTCACAGAGAAAATGCTCAAGTTTTTAAAGCCAACACACGTTTTTATAGATTCAACGACAAATTATATGTCCTTATATAGTTATTATACAGAGACATACACACAGTAAAAAGAAGCTTGTGTTTCAGGCCTGGTTTTAAATTTGAATCTACAGTCAAAGACGTAAGATGGCGGCTGTTTGTGCTCGTTCAGCCATCTTTGTCCTGATCCTCAGTAACATTTAATCGACTTGTAGAGTTTTAATGCCTAAAGTATTTGAAATAAGGTGTGGCCTTGGATTAAAAGTGTTCCCTCTTTAGTGCTCTAGTTACATAGTTGTAATCTGTGTGGAGGGACGGCCTCTAAAAGAATATATTAGTCTTTTGCCAACTGTATTTTCCGTGTTTCAGAACAGTTTACTGGCGTGTTAAAGCTTATTCACAGTACAAACAGGGTTTTTTGTGGGTGTAATTTTGATCACGAAGCTGATAAACACGTTGAAAGTCATGTTTTAGTCTTCCTGTGCCAGCCTGTTGTGTGTTACTTTAGTTATAATGGCTGTTTTAAGCATAAACCCTCATGTTACTGAGCTAACCCTACCCCACAGCTAGCAGGCCGTGTTAGCAACACGGAAAGGGTGCGTCCCTTTTCCTAACGGCTGTTTCTGTTGTTGCTGTTTTTTAAATAAAAACGCTATTTTGTACTCAAGGTAGTGTTTGGGAGGATTGCTAAGGAAGAGCGTTGCTCGGAGACTCTGAACGACCACCGTGTTTAAACTGCGACAGCAAACAACGAGAATAACGTGTGAAAAACAAGATTTGAATTTTTAAAGAAGACGTTGGGTTGAGTAACATCTACACCAGCGTTCAGCTTTTTTTTCAAGCTAACAGGATCAAGTGTCTAACCTGTAATTTACTTATATGACTCAGAGCTGCCGCTGCAGAGTCCTCACACTGAGTCAAGACAAACAAATTCATCTTCCTCAGTAACTCTGATGATGTAAAGCACAACTGAAAGCTCTGCTCAATTCATTCATGTAAGCTTTGCACAAACTTCTTTCTGCCTAATCTGTAACGAATAAAATCACATGTCTGAAGAAAAGCAGTTTTTAATTAGTCTGTGTTAGTGTGTTAGACTATTTCCTGATATTCAAAGCATATTGGCTTCGCTTTATTCACTGATCTGAACTGACATGTTTTCAGAGAGAAACACATGCGTGAAACCTGAGCTTACACTGGATCAGTCAATATAGATTTTTTTTTATTCCAGCAGTGTGATGTTCAGAGTTCAGTTGTGAGTTTACAGGTTTAACTGTTTTTAAAAAAAAAAATAAACTCAAAATATATCAGCAGCGTATGGCACAAAATGGAAACTGCAGTTACAATTAATATTTACATGATGTTGCTCATTTTCATGAGTGATATAATTCTGTGGTAATACTCATGTCGCCTGACAGGAGGCAGCCTTTCTGCAAACTGTAACAGCTTGGACTTTTTCTGATGCAGACACTCTCAGAAAGATTGTTGAAATTAGGAAAACCAATGGAACATAATAAGATGAAAAGAATAACATACTACACAAGATAGAATAAAATACTATGATGTCAGAAAAATTACACTTATAAATGCAGGCAGATTTCCAACATGATGTCATCAGCCTGAACAAGTCTTTGTCAATGAGCACAACTTGAGGACACTTGACTCAACTGGTTGCCAGCTGGTTGTATTCTGTTTATATTATTATAGAACAGGAAGTGTGCAAAGGGCAAATAGAATAGACAGAAAGGTACATTTAGGATTTTTGGTGATTTATAACATTTATTGCGATATTGTCAGAAACAGCTCGCATGCAGTTACCAGCTTGACCTCATTGAATCACAGACTGACTTCATCATATGGAAACATAACATCTATGAGAGATTTTAGTGATCCTGTTTGTGTGCTTGCGAGTCTCATTTTGAGGGGAAATTAACTCTAGGACTTGAATTGATACTAGTGAATATGTGTGCCACTCCCAGCCATCAGTGAAAACACTGTTAAAGGGGTTTATCAGGTGACAGCAACAGCTTCGTTATATTTATCTATATCCTTTACATTTGACACTTTCACTGTTTTAACATTGTTCCTTTTTGATGAAAATCCTGCAATTTCAAGCTTAAGTAGCAACGAAAAAAATGTTTTGGTTGTTTCAGTTATTTTTACGTGATGTCGTTTAAAGCCCTCAGAAATATGCCAGTTTGCCATACATTACATTAAACGACGTATCAATTTCCTCGGATTTCTTTCTCTAACTTTCTGAAAGAATCCATTGTGGCCAATGTCTAAATGGATACTAACAGTAGCTGTAGGGATCATCTCCCATGCTGTTGTGAGTCAAGGTAGTGAGACTGTTAAGCGCTAGTTAGCTGTAGCTACCTGGCTCTAGCTGCTGTCGGGTTCGTTGCGCTGTTTTGATGTGTTTAAAGTGTCGGTCTAAGATTACGGTGAATTTAGCCAGCGGTTTAGCACCGGCTACAGCTAATTGGAGCCTAAGCTAACCAGCAGCTGCTGTAGGGGCCGTTTTGCCTGGTTTAAATACTAGCGTCCGTCTCAGATTACGAAAAATGTAGCAGCGGATGACTAGTAAGACCAAACAGTGATGGCCCTGACAGCAGGAACATCCATGTAGCTCCAATTAGCTCTAGCCCGTGCTAACTCGCTGGCTTTGGTTAGCCGGGGCTAACCCCCTGGCTCCGTCAAGGAACAGCACCTGTTAGACCATCACTGCTCGGTATTAACACTCGTCTCGATTTCCCATTGCGGCTAGTGAATGTATTGAGCCCAGTCTCTAGACGGTTAACTGCTAATTAGCTGTAGCTATCATTTATACGACCGCGATTGCTTCGTGTTATTATCCTTGTTGGGTTCCGCTTTGTTCAGTGCTAGTTAGCTGTAGCCGGAGCTAGCTGCTGCCGCCGTGTTACGCGAGGGCTCGTTCATATTGTCAGACACCTGATACTAATGCTAACACACCAGTACGAGCTGCTAGCGATTACTTTCTCGTTTAACTTTCTGGAAGAATCCATTGTGGCCAATGTCTAAATGGATACTAGCAGTACCTGTATGGATCATCTCCGATGCATCTGTGAGTCAAGGTAGTGAGACGGTTAAGTGCTAGTTAGCTGTAGCTACCTGGCTCTAGCTGCTGTCGGGTTCGTCATTGCGCTGTTTTGATGTGTTTAAAGTGTCGGTCTAAGATTACGGTGAATTTAGCCAGCGGTTTAGCACCGGCTACAGCTAATTGGAGCCTAAGCTAACCAGCAGCTGCTGTAGGGGCCGTTTTGCCTGGTTTAAATACCAGCGTCCGTATCCGATTACAGCGAGTGATATTAATACTCGTCTCGATCTTGGACTACGAAAAATGTAGCAGCGGATGACTAGTAAGACCAAACAGTGATGGCCCTGACAGCAGCCACATCCATGTAGCTCCAATTAGTTCTAGCCTGTGCTAACTCGCTGGCTTCGGTTAGCCGGGGCTAACCCCCTGGCTCCGCCAAGGAACAGCACCTGTTAGGCCATCACTGCTCGGTATTAACACTCGTCTCGATCTCCCATTGCGGCTACTGAATGTATTGAGCCCAGTCTCTAGACGGTTAACCGCTAATTAGCTGTAGCGACTATCTATACGGACCGCGATTGCTTCGTGTTAATGTCAGTTTTGGTCTCCGCTTTGTTCAGTGCTAGCTGGCTGTAGCCGGAGCTAGCTGCTGTCTGCAGTTGCCAGACACTTGATGCTAACACACCAGTATGAGCTGCTAGCGTAGAGTACACTGGATTGTGCCCCCCCATCGTTGCTGGGTTACAGTAAAGGCGGTTTAATCAAAATTCAGACCAAGAGAACTGTAACAGACACAATCTCAGATGCAGTTGACGGATAAGCTCGCAAAAGCCAAAAGCTGCTTTAACGGATCTCACCTGTAAACAAGGGAAGTAAGACACCGATAATCAGGCCGAATAAGAGAGAGATATTCCCCATCGTGTGGTGGGATTCAGAGGATCTAAAGATCAGTGTAATAAATATCCAAGGATGGTGCGATTAGACCAACAAACAAACAGAGTGCAACAACTTAACACAGCGGTCTGTTCACTTGGGCACACCTTTTTTTGCCCAGTGGGCGTTGTGTATGTGTTTTTTTTTTTTTTTTTGTGTGTGTGATTTTTTTTTCTTTACTGATCACATGTTTGTTTCAGATGTCCTACATGGGGTTTGGGGGACAAAAGACAAGACCAAGTTCTGTTAATTTATTTATTTAGATTTTAACTTCAGACATGAAGTTAAATCTAAATTTATGTGACTTGCAGTGTTATCTTTCCATTACAATAAGAAAATTGATTTAACTATAGTTTGAATCTCGATGTTTAAGTAAACAGATCTTGATAACCCAGAGGAAAAACAGCAATGAAAGATCAGGTGTTGTTTTCTTGATATATCGGCAGGTGCTTGTACCTGTTTGTAATAAATAGAAACGATAGTATTAAAAACATCATGGTCTATAATTAGAAGACCCAGACCAAATTACGGCTTTCCAAAGCCAGAATCCAGGTTTGTAACCTATTAATTCACACTGAAGAAGGTGTTTTGTTTTATTAGGATGGATAATATGAGAGCATAAAACAAAAATTGGGCAGAAACTTTTCTCTCGTTTCAAATTCTAATAAAAGCGACCAGGTAATGTTTAAGAGGTACGACAAACTGACGTTGGATAACACTAACATGTCCGTGTCACTGCTTCTTTCCACTTTTTTCAACCACTAGTAGATGTTAACAAAAAATGTCACCGATTGTTAAATAACAATCAAGATTAGTAGACGTGTCGGATGATTTTCTTTAAATAAGCCATTAAGTGTTTAATTCAGTGTTTTAAGGAAATTAAAAAGTATTGCTGTGTGATATATATTTTATATAGTTTACCTTACCAACACTGTTTTGGTACCAACAGAACGGCTTGTGCTCAGAGGAAGAGGGCGGGCTTTACTTGGTGTGAGAGTGAAAAAAAGCTCAAATGAGTGAGAAGGACGATGAAGGAAACATCTGTGCGGTGTCTGCTCTGTAAGTAGAATCTCTGTGTGAGAAAGTTTGTACTTTGACTGTTTGCTCTCCTGATAACTGATGGAGAAGACATGATTTTCTTAGTAGGACAGAAGGTGTAGATCAGGCCTGCGCAATAAATCGAAAACTTATTGGCATCGCGATATCAGCCTGTGCGATGGGCCCATCGCAAAAGATGGCAAAAACTGCAATAATTGGGTACTTTAAAATGTTTACACACGTGCTTTAAAGAATTTACCAATCAAAGAAACCCCTTTACAGATTTGACCAGTCGAATAGAGATAGATATAAATAGATAGAGCCCTTTACAGCCTTAATCAATCAAATGGATTAGAGGCCCGCCTCCTAAGCAGGTGGGGAGCGAACAACGCTGCAGCAAAGAGTCAGAGTTGTAATGGCTGAGAGCGAGATGCATGACGAGAACGCTACTGACTATGAACTCGTGGGTAAAAAAAAAGAAAAAAATGTACCTCGCTTATTTGGAGGTACATTGGATTTGATAAAGACGACGTTCTCCAAACACAGGTACTCTGCAAAACTTGCCGAACACTCGTGGCAACCACCAGAGGAAACACGACTAATCTCCACCATCATCTTCGGACGATCTGATATGCTCGTGTTGGTGTTGTTCCCACATCATCATAATAAATGTTGTTCCAGGTTCAACATTGCAAGTGACCAGTCACATTGTTGTGACGTCCCCTTTTTCTGCCTTTGAAAAATACCGCCTTAAAAAAATCTACTTCGCTTGCAAGAAGAGAAACCGCTTCTGTCCGCCGATCCAGGAACTTGAATTCTTTGCATTTCAGGATACTTTTCTTTAATAAACAGTAAGCATTATACATATTGTCCTTACAGAGGCGTTTGTTTTTTTCGAGGTCGCGGATGACGTCAGGAGAAGGTGATTCGTCGGAACAACATTATCTATGATGATGAGGGAACAACACCAACATGACGATATCAGATCATCCATCATCTTCAATACAACCACAGAGAACTGTTTGAAGAGTTCCAGAAAGATAGCAACCTTTGTTTGGCTAACCCTAATGTTAAGACAAAGAGCACAGCAGTCCAACAGCCGTCTCTGTATCAGAGTTTTTCAAGTGGAACTCTATGAGAAAACGTCAAAGCTCTACAAAGCAATAACAGAGGCCATTACACATTTTCTGGCTTAAGACATGATGCCTATAAATACAGTTAGTAGAGAGGGCTTCACCAGTCTGATACATAAAGTAGACCGGAGATACTGCATCCCCTCACCAAACTACTTTTCCCATGTCGCCATTCCACAAATGTACGAAACATGCCGCAAGACTGTCATGTTTGAACTGAGCCAAGCTGAAAACTACGCAAGCACTACAGACCTATGGTCAAGTCGTACAACGGAACCATATATGAGCTTCACACTTTGAACTGAACACATGGTGTCTAGAGACTGTGTATTTTCCAGACTCACAATATAATTTAAGTTATGTTTATTTAAAACTGATTATAGAGACCGGGAAGGATGTCTTTCAGAATTCAAGCCTCAGGAAAAAAAAATTTGGGAACAGTGTTTCAATGTTAAAGTGCACTTTGTTGTTACACTGCTAATACAACAGCTTTCTTTAAATAAAACTGTTGCAGTAAAACTGAAATAGTTTTTTATTTATTTTATCGCAAGTCATTTCGTTATTGCAATATTGATCACAGTTATCGCATATCGCAGGTCTTCCTAATATCTTGCAGCCCTAGTTTAGATGCTGGTCACCCATCTTTAAATATGTCAGTGGTTCTCTCCTTAAATCGCCATGGCAACTTGTGTCGTAGAACAGGTTAAACCTTTGGGGTCAACGGGTGTGCCGGCGTGTCAAAATCACATGACCAATTTAAGACGACACAGCTACAAGATGCAGCAACTCAGTCTCCATTTCAACTTGGGTCGAAAGTGCGGACTTCAAGCTATATACCAGTTTTTAAATTGTGTCGATGGGCCACGTAAAACCAGAGTTATGATAAAAAATACACGCGATGTTTTTTTCTGAACAAAACAGTGGTGTTTACAGCGGGAAGAACGGTAAAAACGGCGTTTTCTAGAGACAGCGCTAGCAAACACTCTCGGCTTGCGAGTGAAAAAAGAAAAAGAAAAAACACCCCTTCCCTATTGGTGTTAGGTTACCATGTCAGCCAATCAAAAAATGATATGGCAACATGTGACATTTGGTTGTTTAGAGAGTAGGGGAAGTTTTTAAGGGTGACACCTGTGACGGAAAGCGGGGTGAGCGAAAGAAAGAGAGAGAGCGAGTTTTCATATGTGAGACATTAGTGACGTTTAGCGTGTTTGGAGGCTGTAGTTAGTTTGTTGTGTAGTTATTGTCTCGTATTGTGTGTCAGTTAGACTGCTGAATTTCATATTTGCTCTAAAAAAGCCGTCAAAGGCAGATTCCAGTGTAAACGCTGTTCCCACATGGAAAACAGGACTGATGCACCTCCTGTTGTCAGACCTGCAGGGTTTAGGCCTGTGGTGTTCTCCTCTGTCTTATACTGAACACAAACTACATTTTTTGGACTTGCACAAATAATTTGTGTGCCTTCTTATTTGATGCAGCACACCTGATTGTTCTGTAAATAGATTTAAATGGTTATATAAAAAACGCCTGAGGCCTTGGCTGCATTTTTAGGTAAATAGTACCTGATAACTTTGTTGTTTGTAAAACTTGTGCATAATTTTTAGAAATGTACAATTTCTATTTCAAGTTATTAAAATGATTCATTAAACATGTTTGTGGGTTTTACAGTAAGAAATCTAACTTTTTTCTACTCAGATTGTGAATTTTTTGTCTGAATTCAGGTCAATTGTGCTAACATAGTATACCAAAATGAAAAAAATAACTCAAATTTCAGATATTTGAGGTTGTGCTGAAAAAAACCCGATACCAAACAAGGCAAGATTAACAGTTTTTAAAGGTGAAATATAGAGGTAAACTCAAAAGTAGTCAAAAACGGCCAATTATACCCTGAATCCCAGAGGGTTAAGATCCAGGTATGAGATCACTACCTATTGAACAATCAGTTCTCCAGAAAATGGTGTCACCATTCCCAGAAGATTCCTTGGCCTCGACAGGGTTAGTAGGAGGGTGTTTTTTAATAGTCTTTATGTTTCCCTGATCCCTGGCTTTTAACAACAGTTTGCATCTTGTTATTCTAAATGAATTAATGTATGATTCTAAAACAGGACACCTAGAGTGTACTTGATGACCTCATATCTAACATCTATGCTTTTATATTTAAACTTTCTCTCAAACCCTAATTTGGTGATTTAGAAAAGGTATATGTATTATTCTCTGTGATTCCAACCTGCTGTTGTTGTTGTCTCTTACACAGTGCTGGAAACACCAAACACACACCAAGAATGTCTGTTCAATCAGTCACATTAATCACTTTGATCTGGAGCAAACAACAAAGATTTCCACGTCTCCTTCCTCAGGGTTTAGGACAGTAAGCTTCAACCATCAGCCATCAACTTAGAACTAAACAGCAGCACAGAGCACCAAGTGGTTAAACTATTAGCTGCCAGTACACCAATCAGTGTGACCAAGCAGCTGAGGGGCAGATTTATAAAGGAAAAATAAACTGTAACAATTGTAACGCATGTATATCTGTTCATAACTCCTCCCAGATGTGTGAATTTATCTGAATTGAAATTTTGATATAAACTACCTAGGGTCATTATTTTTATAACACTCAGATCCTTACAAATTATATTTATTATTAGCTGATATCAAAACAAACTGTAACATTATGCGTACGTAGGGCTGGGCGATACGGCCTAAAATTCATATCTTGATATTCTTTAGCTGGATGCTGACACATGATATAAAGCATGTCCCAGACGTCACACAGACACTTTTATTAACATACAACGTAGATGTACATTAAAAAAAATACTCCAAAATAAATTATCAAGATTTATTAAATAATACTCCATGAATAATTTAAAACAATGTTCTTTTGTGCATAACAAAAAAGATCGCAATTGTGCAGTCAAATGTAAACTAAAAAGTCATAGAGCATAATAACAAAGACAGATTTTGCAGCTGTTCTGTTCCCATGTTGCTGCGTGACTGATAGCTTTGAGTTTGAAATCTACTTCGTACACATTTCTCTCAACAAGCCCCAGTTTAGGGTCCATCATACACGCACAATACAGTAATATTATGTTGACGCGCAGTACGTATTACTCTACGACGCTTCTGACTACAGTCACCGTAATGCTCCGACAATACATCAAGCAGTGCGGCTTCTTAGCTTACCATAAAATTGATTCGACATCATTAAGCACAACTAGAATTCATACATAAGACGCACCAGATTATAAGGTGCACTGTCAATTTTTGAGAACATGAAAGGTTTTCAAATGCACCTTAAAGTCTGAAAAATACGGTATATGAGTTTTGTAAGGTAGATTGTTTCGGGGCAGGAGGACGTTTGTTTGCAGCCATCAGAAAGAGAATTAAAAAAAATAAAAAGGTAAAATTGAACTATGAAGAAAACGCGGAGATGTCAGAGGTTTATACCCAGTGGTCTACAAAGTGGTCCAAGGGATCTTCCAGGAATAGTGGCGCTAACTTTTGGAGAACTGATTGGTCAGGAGGCGATTATTTCAATCCCTGTTGATCTATAATCTAGAACTAACTGATTCTAGGACAGTTCACAGCACAAGTTACCTTGTTGATGATACTATTTTAGGGTCTTACTTTACAAAGCCTTAAAGAATGCCTTTAGGAAACCGCTGTTGTAGCTGTTTGAAGATATCAAACGACAAATGATTTGACTATATGCTGGTAAGCAGTGAATGACCTTTTGTAGTTAACTCTGAGGTTAGAGCAAATCCTGCTTCAGGCCTGCAGGACTACTGAGTTCAGAGGAAAAAATCGACTCAACTCTGGGATATTTGTCAGCTTGACAGGATGAAGGCCGACTGACATTGAAGTTTTTTTAATGTATAAAAAAGAAAATATAATAATCCTAGTCTTAATCTTAACATACAGCAAACATTTTTACTGACTAATAGATAACCAGTAAGTATAAGATGGTGTGTGATGCTACTATTGAGGTAACAAACATTTTCTAATATTAAACTAAAGAAAGGAAAATTCCCTTTCACTCAAACATCAGCCGGTGTGCTCCAATAAGAGGACTCACACCTGAACAGCGTGCTGAACTCTGATTAGGCCAGATTGAATAATGTGACTGATTTTTGTGTTATAATTAAAACAGCAGCAGTATCAGTAGGACTGTGCCTGCTGCACTGACGTCATCTGTATGTGCTTTGTTGTGTAGACGGTGGTGGATCTGCAGGAAGAACTGAGGACGTCCGTCATGGACGAATCATCATCATCAGAGAGAAGAGAGAGTCCGAGCTGAGAGGTAGAGATGCTCTTGTTTGTCTCATGGTTCAGATTTCAGAGTTACAGACGATGGACAGAACTCGTGTTTCCTTTTTCTGTGATGGCCAAAAGCTGTGGTGTCAGATTGTAGTGTGATGTCAGGCATTTGATTCTAACTTGAATTCTTAAAGGAAGATTTAGGGCCAGATTCACTAACATCTACAGCAGCACACAGCCTTGTCTGAGATTAAAAAGCTGCTGGATGTACTCTGTGTCAGTTTGACTGTTGTATTGTTTCAGCTGGTTTTATGGCGTTTGTAAGAGTTTCAGGAGGAGAATATTTAAACTAGTCACATAAATATGAATTTGAAAGCCTGTGGCACACAACTTATTGCAAATTGTATAAACTTAGCCCCCCCTCAAAAAATTGTCTTGCTCCTTATCCCTAAAAGGAGGGAGGAACATTACCAGATAGAGTAATGGTTCTTTGCACAAGCATTTTAAAGCTGCTTTGGCTCAACTCAGTCCTCTCACTGAGTGTTTAGAGGCATAATACGGATTTATGCCTCTAAACACTCGGATTTTACTGAAACGGAGCAGAAATGAGCTGAGTTGTCTTTATGTCAGCGGTGTGCAAAGAGCGAGCGACTTCTCTCTGATGAATCTGTAACTTTGTGGTTCACAGACTCAAATGCTCAACTGCGGTTACAATTTTTATTTTACAACACAAGTAATACTTAATATTGGATGGACTGTGAAGACTCTTAAAAGTGAAATCTACACAAGAAACATAAACCCTCAAATTTCCAAAACATTTTTCACTGCTGTAACACGTTAAATTGTCCTCAGCTTTACTAAACATGTTAGTATCTGGGTAAAAGTGATACAGTGACACCAAATACTAAACTGATACTAAATAAATTGATCAAGAGGGCTCATCTCGCCTGAAAGGAGGCAACAATCTGCAAACAGTCAAAGACTGGACTTGAACTAACTGCAGTCACTCTCGGGAGGGGCCCAGGATTTCAGACCATGAGTGCTCTATTATTACTGTCAGTTTTCTTTTTTGCACAGAATAATTTGCTTAGCCACTGCTAATACTGTAAAACAAGAAAAGCTGCCCCACTCTGGTTTCTTGTTACGGCTGTAGGTCCGGGTCCTTATGGGACATCTGGTGGTTCCGGACCCGGATCGCAGACGCCCGTTTTATAAAATAAAGAACCAACGTCAAGAGCCAATTGAATTTCTGATTCATAGATTCAAGCGTAGTGTCGGCTAGGCTAAGCTAGGCTAGCCTTCAAGGCTGAAATCTCACCTGCAGACGAGGCATAGACATGGAGAACACCGAGGAAAAAGTACAGCTTTCCGGAACCCCCCATCTCGTACTGGTATCTTCTGTAAAGCTGAAGATAAGTGTTATAAATGTGTAGAGAAAGCAGGCTCGAAACCACGGTTGACCGGCACTTCTGAAGCACAGGCACTTCCTTGTTTTGCCGCCTCCTTCTTCGTTGGCAAACCAGCTTAGAGGTGCATCAATACTGCCCCCTAGTGAGGAGCTGGACCACAAAACAAAGAAAAAAGCCCCTCTGTCTATTAATCTTGTTCTTATCACAAATTTCAACAGCCCATAAATTTGGCAAAAATTACTGAGAGTCCGGTATAATAATTGTATGTGTTTGGAATTGTGCAGGACTGGTCTGCATCACAGTTTCACACAACAGTGCCATAAAGATGTGGTGAAAGCCAAATTAGGCAGCAGGTGTCACTGTTGAGAAGGTGTCAGATTTTTGAGAAACTTCGATGCAATTCCAACAGAAATGCTTCAAATGTTTTAGTGTTTTCATGAAGCCTTGCTTTGCCCATCAATTGTCCCAGGATGCTGTGATTTTGTAAAACCAACAGAGTCTGTGCCTTGAAGTGAGTGTGTTTTATTTAGTTAGTTAGTTAGTTAAATTCATTGTCGAAGTCAATAGACAAGACAGGAGATGGATTTCTGCTGGCAGTGTCACTTTTTCTCTGATCATGTGATTTTAGTCCAGTCTTTTTCTCTCACTCGTTAGATGAGAGACTGCTGGCCAGTATGACAGTAATTATTAAAATAAATGATAATGATAAAAAAATAAAGCAAGACTACTTAATTTCACTTTGGATTTTGCTGTTTAAATAAGTAGCAAAAGTTAACAATGATATATCAGGTGCTGTTTTATTGATTTATACATGTGTGTGCATATGTCTGCTTTTAATACATAGAAATGATATGATGTTAAAAACAAACTTTTATATCAGTCTGGCGTTTCCAAAGTCAGAATCCTGGCACTGCACTTGTCCTGCATTAATCTAGAAAGCCAGTGAGATAAGCCATAACTAAATAGATGTGCAAATAAGTAAATACTATTCCATTCAATATGTGGAATGACATTTCCAGATGTTCCAGGACTAGATGTTTTCCCTGATTTTTCTCAAGGATGCCACTCACAGGCTCACCTGTGTAAATCTGTAGCTTTGAGGAATAGCTGTTTTTTGCATCACAAGCTGCCATGATTTATATATCAGATTTGCCTGGATTGCTGGCCATGTATTACCAGAAGGAGCATTTTCCATGGAAATGGACTACGCTGTCACCTCTGAAGATCAGAGCTAAGAGCTTGGAACGGGCGGACTCTTTTTACATCTTTAATATATTCTGCAGGCTTATTGGGCAGTGACGTAAACAGACAGTAATTGGGGGACTGTTGAAACCTTTATTTACAGGTTTTCAGCTGAGTGTATACGTGGTGGTCGTGGTCGGTGTGTGTAAGTTCTAGTCGTACTTGTCTTCTTTGGTATCTGCGCCTCATCACTACGGTGTTGGTCTACAATAAAAAAGCACAGAAAGATCTATATCAAAATTCTACAAACTCGTCTAAGTTGTATAATTTTCATGTTAGCAATTATAAATGATACTGTTGCTCACCTGCTGCTTCCTGGTTCCGATATTGTGAAATATCGGGAATATTGGGAAAATGATGCCCCGGGGCCCACAAACAGTTTATTGGTTTCTTAGAGGAGGAGGAGGAGTTAAGGTTTGAGTAGAAAGTGTGGGAATTTCATTTATCTTCATAGGATTATTGTTGGTTATTGTTTTCAATGTGGGGATGTTGGAAATGTTTGAGAATATTCCAGGTATTTTATAGATATTTGTATGTAGTATTTGTTTAATCCTGAGTGTAAACTGCAGAATGCTTTAATCCAATTAACGAATCCCAGAGACTATCAGTGGTCTTGTATTCGGATCTGTACACTACAGATACAAGAACATGGGAATCCACGAATTCTTCATCAGTGTCATTCCAAATGTCGCCATCAACTTCTTTTCTTTCAAGATTTGTCACAGCAATGATGTCGTTCTTGTCAATGGCATAAAAAGACACTTATTCTTGTCACAGCAAACCTGGTGAGCCCAGGTTAATGCCATGTGAGCCAGGAGGTGCTGCACTTTTGGATTTGTATATTTCAGCAGAAGCAGCTTCAGCACCTGTGACCTCCTCATCAGATGTGTCTGTGTTGATGCTCTCTATCATCCTCCTCGTCAGAAACTGGCTCATCCATATTGCAATGCTGTTTCCTGTATTTTCCTTCAGCAAAGATATGATCCACAGCTTGGCTTATTGTAAATCTTCACATATTTGCGTTCTGCAGACATGCAACTCACCAAGTAAACTGAGTTGTTCTGTTGATCTGTACTCTACTTGTAAGTTTGAGTCACTGTCCCAGAAAGTAAGAACTTTCTGTTGGAAAATATCAACTTTTTCACTTCTCCTAGGTTTAATTCAAATGAAAACCTGTTAAATATATATATACTGTTTTTGTACCAACAGAAAGGTGCTCCAAGGAAGAGGGCGGCTTTAGAAGAAGGTGTACTTTATTGGTCTGCGTGGGGAAAAATCCCTCTCTGCATTTAACCCATTCCTCAGTGAAGCAGTGGGCAGCCACTGGGCGCCTGGGGAGCAGTGTGTAGGGACGGTACCTTGCTCAGGGGTACCTCAGGGTAGCTGTTCAGGGGAATCGAACCCCTGACCTTCCGATCATGGGGCCACCACTCTACCTACTGAGCTATCCCTGCCCATACTTGGTGTCAGTGACAGAAAATGAAAAGAAGCTGAAATGAGTGAGAAGGACGATGAAGGAAACATCTGTGCTGTGTCTGCTCTGTAAGTAGAATCTCTGTGTTTGTTTGAATTCTTGTACTTTGACTGTCTGCTCTCCTGATAACTGATGATGGAGGAGAAGACATGATTTGCTCTGTAGGACTAAGGGTGTACATGCAGGTCTGGGTTTTCTGTACAACGAAGGTGGTTCCCTTCTTACTGGGGTGAGTCGCCATGGTAACTTGTGCTGTAGGGCAGGTTGTCATCCAGATGAAAGATCAAGAAACAGCTTTTTGATCGATTTAATTTCCTTTTGGGACAAACTGCAGAGATTTCCACGTCTCCTTTGTCAGGCTGTGGGACAGAAAGCGTTTTAAAGTTTCAGAGCTCTAATGTGCAGCTGTCACCCTAATAATACTCACTTTCTTTTGCCTTACATCTTTCTGTGTAAGCAAATGTCTCCATCCAAGGTTGGGTCGGGTCACTTATGTGAGACGTGTCCTCATGCAGTCCTCCACAATCCTGACTGCGTGGTGCTAGAAGTGGATGTTGACTGGTTGATAAGTGGGCGAGGATAGCACAAGGTGGTGATTTCATACCTGCCGATTTCTAATCGGCTCCAGAATAGGTTATGTTCACAGCACAAGTTACCATGGTGATATTATGGTAGTCTTTACCTTATTATAGCCTTATAAAGCCCACTGATGCAATTGTTGTTATGATCTGGTACTATACACACTGGAAGTGTGTTTGGGGTCACTCTCCTATCAAACAGGATAGGAGAGTTTGAGGACTTGACTTTAATTCTGCTTTGTTTGTCAGCTTGACAGAATGGAGACTGACACTGATGTTTATTTTTAGTATCTGAAAAGAAAATATAATCTTAATCTTAATATAAATAAAGCTTAAATGACTAATAAAATGTGTATGTCTGTCTTTTCTCCGTGTTTATTTTGCCATTTCGGTTGGTTCCTTGTACTTTACTTTAAGATGAATCATTTCAATTAACCTCAATAATTATAATAAATTCTTACAGGTGGTCCAATGTTTCTGGATTACCCACAGCCCCCTCTGTCTGCATAAAAGCAGTGCTGGAACACTGGTGTACCATGGCCTCGTGAGCATCAGGGGAACAGCATTGTCCTTGTGCTACAGAACATGGTGAGAAAAAGTAATTAACAATGGAGGAGAGACAGACCATCATAACACTTAGATGTAGGTCTTGTAGTCTGATGAATTATAATCTGAAATCTTCGGTTCATCACGCAGGATCTGTACGCCATCGAGTAGGCGAAAGAATGGTTACACAGCATTCTGCAGCGCCATGCTGTACCCTCTGGTAAGCTTGAAAATATGAGTGGCCAGCACGGTCTCCAGACTTAAACCCCATCAAGCTGGTTTGGGATGAACTGGACCGAAGAGTGAAAGCAAAGCAACCTACAAGTGTCAAACATTGTAGAAAGAACGCCACGACTGTGTTCAGCTGTTATATCTGCCAAAGGTGGCTACTTTATGAGAAGTTGAGAATACATTTGTCTTTTAAATTGATTCCTGATTTCTTTTTTAACTCCAATTGCTTATTTGTACTGTGCTTTCATTGCAGAGTACAATGAGACATTAAACCTGGATAATTTCAATAAGCTCTGATGAAGCTGGATTGACTAAAGTTATTGTATTGTGTCAGTGTTTCCATTGTGTTCAGTAATTTACTGTTATTTGTATTTTGTTTCTAAGTTGCTGGTCGTCTCCACAGCAGTGATCTGGTTCTCTGCAGTTTCAATAAACTTTGGTCTCACTTTGATCTTCTGTGTGCTTCTGTTGGTTTCACAAAAGATGTCTGATGGACAACCTGAGTTGTTTGTGATGAACCCAAAACACTTCAGTTTTCTTCAAAGCAGATAAAGTTCATGTGAGCCACAGACAGCAGGAACGATTTCACACATGAATCTTAGTTGACTGTGAAGTTTTGTCTGTTGACAGCAGAGCTGATTTGATTGCAACTCATTTAATGGACAAAATAAATTTCAGGTACAGCTGCACTCAGCTTTTTCTGTATCTACACGATGGATCATTGTTCATATAAACATGATGTGAAAATTTAACCCTGTTTTATAGTTCAAGGTTCTTTATTTGTCACATGCATAGTTATACAAGTATAACACACAGTGAAATGTAGCCTGACACGCTCCTCGACATGTGCAAAAATGGGGGTAGAGGAAGAACATATATATATATATATATATATATATACACACACACACATACACATATAGTGTATACACTGGGTGAATGTGCAGTAGTAGCAGCAAGCAGGTGAATTCTGTACATTAATATGATAGATATCTGACTATTTTACAGGATAGACAATATAAACATATTTAAAATTAAAGGAATTGAAATGTACATTGTGCCTTGGTTTAGTGTCTGGAAGAGTCCTGTCTCAGTCAATTATGAGATGATGTGAGAGGGCGGGTGTGTGTGTTTAGGGCACGGATGGCGTGGGGATAGAAGCTCCTCTTGAGTCTCTCTGTCCTTGCCCGGAAGATGCGGAACCTTCTACCAGATTGCAGAAGTTGGAACAGTTGTTGCCAGGATGGGACGGGTCCTTCAGTATCTGCGCTGGCTCTCGTCCGGCATCTCCTGGTGTAGGTGTCCTGAGCGGGGGAGAGCAATCCTGCAGCAGCGTTCTGCTGTACGGATCACTCTCTGGAGAGCTTTTTGGTCCTTCACACAGCTGTTCCCAAACCACGATGTCATGTTCTGTGTGAGGATGCTCTCCACAGCGCCTGTATAGAAATCCTGAGGATCTTTGGAGAGACCCTGAACTTCCAGTTGGGTAGGTGATACAGGCCTAGCCTTTTTGGTCTGGACCTGAATGTGGGCAGCCCATGTCAGGTCTGAGGAGATGTGGACACCAAGATACTTGAAGGACTGCACCCTCTCCACTGGAGCTCGATTGATGATAATGGGCTTGTAGTCTCTGTGCTGACCCCTTCTGAAGTCCACCACCAGCTCTTTGGTCTTGCTGACGTTCAGCTGGAGGTGGTTGTCCTGGCACCATGATGCCAGATTCTTCACTTCATCCATGTAGGCCGCCTCATCGTTGTTGGAGATGGCACCCAACACCACTGTGTCGTCAGCAAACTTCACAATGGTGTTATAAAATGTTTAACAAGTTTGCTTGAAGGGGAAAAAAAACCACAGGATACAACTTTGCAAAGAGACTTTGACTTTGTTATAATCTATTCTAACTCTTATTTTAATAGATGCATATCAAGATTTGGTGATATGAGGGAAACTCCATTAATAAACGGTCTTCATGTACAGTGTGTTGGAGTTTCTGCATACTGATGAAACTGTCTTTAAAAGAAAACTGACAATAAATGCATCACAGACACATCTGATTGTGTTAAAGCTCCCTGTGGTGGAGGGCTATTAAACCACCACAAAATGTGGTGTTATATCTGCCGAAGGTGGCTACTTTGATGAGTAGTTGAGAATACATTTTGGTCTAGAAATTGATCATTTCTTTTAACTCCAATTGCTTATTTGTACTATTCTTTCATTTTAGAGTACAAAGAGAAGTTAAACTGGATAATTTCCAATAAGCTCAGATGAAGCTGGATTGAATAAAGTTGATTGTGTCATGTTTCCATGTGTTCAGTAACGTATGTTCCTAACACAGCAGTGATCTGGTTTCTCTGCAGGTTCAATAAACTTTGGTCTCACTTGATCTTCTCGTGTGCTTCGGGGGTTTCACTAAGATGTCTGATGGAAAACATGAGTTGTGGTGAACCCAGACACACTTCAGTTTTCTTCAAAGCAGATAAAGTTGATGTGAGCCAAGACTTAAAGCAGCAGGAACACTTTCACACATGAATCTTATGCTACGTTCACACTGCAGGCGATGCGGTGTGAATTTGGATTTAGGCAGCGTGTCTTTAACTTCACTGAACGTACGACCCCAAAAAATGAAGGTCTGATAGGTGAGCATGTTGGGATTTTGTAAAAAGCTGAAATGTTATTATCACATGTGTTGTAATGTGTGTGTGTGCATGGTATATGTAGAATCTGGTCCAGTGATTGTAGATTGAGGATTTCTATAAATGAGTGAACTCTAAACCTTAAATAAATGTGTCTGTTCCTCCAAACTCTGATTGGGGCTGCCACCCATGGTACGTCAGCAAATTTCAGATAACAATAGTGGTACATCTACAGAAAATAAATAAATACTCATTTCAGACAAACATAAAATTTTGCTGTTTTATTATATTTTCACATTTCTAAAATATTATGGGCCATTTATACATGTTATTTAATTAAATTACACACACAATACAAAATATATAAGGAAAGATGTTGTCTTTAACTTTAGTTCATTATATTCCATTAGGCAGTATTTTTTTGGCAACTTATCAGCTCAGTGTTAATTAGAAAGACTAATTCTTGCTTGACCAGACTAATTTCTTGGGACTTTCCAACAGATGCTTGAGAATAGGGCTGGGCAAGCAGCAGGCGCACCTCGCAAACAGAGGGCGCCCTTACTCCCAGCAAAAGAGCGATAGAAAACCGACCAGTGCCTGTGCCATCCCCAGTATGCGCTGGCACGACGTCGCGCAGCATGAGTACGAGCAATTTTTAAATTTTTTTTCCAATGCCCGTGATGCCGCCCCCACCACGATGCCGCCCCGGGCAACCGCCCGTGTCGCCCGTATCTAAAACCGCTACTGCTTGTGATGAATCAGCGTAAACGAGCCCCAGGTATGCGTTGAGTGCGGGTTCAGCGGTAGGGAAGCCCTGGAGGGAGAGGTGAAGGCAAAAACATCCCACATCCTCTCCAGAGCCTGAGAACAAATTTGTTCATGTTTAACACAGATGTTTACCTGATCTGAAGGACCAGACTTTTGTTTACAAGAGTCAAATATCACTTTAACATCAGAAAAAAGTGTTTTTGTGTTTCCAGGCAGAGCAAATCTACAGCAGAGAGTCTGAAAAACGGAAAAATCAACCAGACTGAGACGCTGTAGTGGCCGAACTGTGTGTAATCATTTCAATGAAGTAACACTGTAAAAAAGAATGGCCCAAAACTCCTCCACAGAGACAATGGTATTATACAGAAAAAAAAATGTACTTCCTATCATGAGCGGTTCTTCAAGCTGAATCACTAGTGTGCTTAGTTAACTACGTTACTTATATTTGATCTTTGTTCTTCATGACTGTGGGCGGATTACAAGAAGCAGGTTTGTTTCACTGTCTAAAAATGTTTCTGGGGTTTTCACACCTGAGACCACGTGCTTTATGTTAAATGTTCCTGTGAGTTCAGGTCACTGAGGTGTGTTAAATATCAAAAAATCACTTCTTTTTTTGCTTCAGCTCTTCAGCAGGATGTTCAGGTGAAGTTTGGAGATGACGTCACTCTCCAGTGTCAGATTTCCACAGATGAAATATTCTCAGTGCTGAAGTGGAGCAGAGCTGACCTGAACACAGACGGCTACGTCTACTTCTACAGGAACAAACGCTCCTATGAAAACTATCAACATCCATCTTTTTATGGCAGAGTGAAGCTGAAGGACCCGGAGATGAAGGATGGAGGCGTTTCTCTGATTCTGAAGAATGTTACGTTTAATTTATGAGTATGTGACACTCATAAATTGGTTTTGTGGCTCTTTGGAGATTTAAAAGAAGCAAGAGTCACCTCACTGAGGCGGACAACCAGCAGGAGGTGTGGAACCTGCTGCTATCACCGCAGCAGCAATCTGGTGTCTCTGCTTCTTTTCTTCCCTTGTGGTTCTGTTGTTTCACAAGAACATCTGATAGAAAATGTGAGTTGGTAAAGAACAAAGAGCAAATGTGTAGTAACAGTAGAAAAAACAGGATACAGAGTAATTATTATTTATTGATTGATTTGTGAAATTAAACTCAACTAATAAACTGTGTTTATGTATAATGTGTTAGATTTTTATAAGCATACCGCTGAAAATATCTCCTTAAGATAACTGACAGCAAAACATCACAGACACCTCTTCAAAGTAAAGTTCCTTCAGTGGAAGGTCGTGATCATTTGACAGAAATCTGCTTTTAAATGTGAAGCTGATTTAACAGGATAATTGAGTCTCAGGTGAACAGCAGCTTATTGTTGTGTGACTGTACCAAGATTAAACTGTGCTGTGGTGCTGCCATCTACTGGCACCTAAGTGCAACAACAGCCTCTTTAAATTCAGTAACATAGACTCAATGTCTGCCCTTTGTGCAGAAGCTGTTTTGTATGTGACACAGAGGAAAAGTCACACTAACAGATATAAACTTCACAACATGTATTTGTGAAATACTTTTTACAGGTTTGTTCACACAGGTGGTGTTACATCCAGGCAGTAACCTCATCCATCCTGCTGTGACGTCACACAGTATCAGGAGTGCTCAGCTCTTTAAATTAAGAGCCCAGTCACACATGTTTTCACTGACACTGAATGCCACGATATATACAAACATAACCACATATATTTGTTCAAGTTTTTGATTTAACTATGGAAGTGCGCACAGGCGGCCACTTTATTAGGAACACTTACCAGTATTGAGGTGGACCCCCTCTTTGTGCCCCAGT
>NW_024387483.1:40235-96038 GCF_900408965.1 Simochromis diagramma | reverse complement strand
AATCTTGTTTATTTTTACACGGAACCACGACTCTGTCTGAAGTTTATAACTGGATATTCTCTTGATGAAATTCCCAGGGTGGCGTTGTCGGGTTTTCTGTTTCATTTTAAAACCTTTTGAGCTCCCAGTTTCCAAGGTGCCATTTTAGTGTTTGGTCATTGGTTCATTGCTATTTTCCTCATTATTCCCACGCCGCTCAAGCAGGAGAAGAGAGAGGGAGAAACTAATATTATGATATTTTAAATCTTTTCAAAGGTACATTATGTGAGGATATATTTAGAGATATCCTCACATAATGAAAAATATTATGAAAACACTGAACTACCTTCACTTTGTCTGATTGGCTGTTGCTGGCAAGTTGATATGTTGATGACACTGCACATGATGTCAGTGATGATGTCATCTCCTCCAACATCTTGATCTGATTAAAATGAACCAAATTAAACAATAATACAAATTAAATATCTAAAACAGAGATTAATTCTAGGAAAGTTGTTACTGTGATCATGATGAATATGAACTTTGTTCTAATAAACAAACTCAGACATGAAAAATTATACTTTATCATTTTAATTTAATTTTAATTATACTATAAATCAACAAGTCTGAGTCTCACCTTCAGGTTTCCTGTGAACACATCGTCTCACCAGCAGAACCAGTAACACCAGTAGAACCACAACACACACTGATCCAACACATGACAACACAGAGAGAACAGGAGGAGAGAGTGATGGAGGAAGAATGATGTAGGTGGATGTAGGTGGAGGTGTGGATGTAGGTGGAGGTGTGGTGGTGTGTTCCCCTAAAATAAAGCAAACACAGTCATTAAGTTGTCGTCACATTGTGAATGTTGAAAGCTGCAGAAACACAGACAGGTGAGTGTGTCACCTGTGACAGTGATCCAGCTGGATGGAGACTCTCCATGACCGCTGATGTCACACTTGTAGAGGCCTTCATCAGACCTGGAAACATGCTGGATGGTCATGTGACCTGTAGGCTGCTTCCTGATGAGGGAGCCATCTTTATAGAAAGCAGCTGGGAGGTTGGAGGGAGTGGTCTTTGTTTTACAGAGCAGAGTGACGTCATCTCCCTCCATCACAGGGAGGACAGGACTCTGCAGGATCACTGATCCACCTCAACACAGAGACAAACTACAGCATTTCATCCATTTACACACAGCTTTATCAACACTAACTCCACACACTCAGCTTACCAGTGACTGTCAGCTTAACCATGTTACTGATGGGACCCTCTCTGGACTCACACCAGTAAACTCCACTGTCCAAAGGGAAAACAGTGATGTTACAGGAAGAACCAGACCATCTTCCCCACCCATCTCCACACTGAGTGATCTTATTATTGGTCCTCAGAGTCCATCCAGCAGAGCTGTCGTCCTCCTCACAGCTCAGAGACACAAAGTCTCCTTTAAAGAACTGAGAGCTGCTGGGACTCACAGTCAGACGAGCTGTGAGGGTTAGAATGAAAAACTGTTGATATTTTATATTTTATAACTTCTGTCTTAGACAGTTGTTAAAAATGCTTTTTGCTTTGTCAATTTTATGTCTGAAACTCAATCAGGTCATATCAGTGAGCATTTATCAGGTTTAAACTGTGACAGAAGAAGGTTACTGACCTTGGTTTGTTGTGCAGCTCAGCAGTGAGATCAGAACTAAAGAGAAATGAAACTCAGGTTGATTTGAGGGGAACATAAAGAACAACTCCACACAAACAGCTGACAAACTGTTTGTATGGAGTAGAGATGGCACGATACCACTTTTTTATGTCCGATACCGATATCATAAATTTGGATATCTGCCGATACCGATATGAATCCAATATAGTGTTTTTTAATCAACAAAACAGTTTTTTTTAAATATCTTGCTGCATTTTGTATAAGTTCATACTCAAGTTTAAAACAACAACTACACTAAAGCTATTCTGTTATACCTGTATGCAAAAAAAAAAAAAAATTTCATAGTTCAGCAATACTGATCAATCTAATAAACTTGAACCTACACCATCCTCCCTATTCTGGTATTTTAAAGAGTACTTAGCGTAAATATTAAGCAACCTAACTAATAGGGTTCCAACTCCCAGCATCAACAAAAATAAATAAATAAAAAATAGGGAACCACCCCTCACGCTCCACCTCATGATGCTTAATCGACGTAATCAACCTTAATTTGATGCAGTGTGGAAAAAAAATGCACAGAAATCAATTATTTTTTAAGAAATATTAAATAGATTCAACATCTTTCTTCAACAAAATTGCAGACTGCACAGATGATACCTTTCCAAAGGAAAAAGTACTATAGCTTACTAGGGTATATATATATTTGACTTAATAGTCACTATATACAGTAATTGACTTCTATTCATTTTACATCAAATTAAAACTTTGGGTGTCAGATAATTATTTATTAAAAGCTAGACATTTTAAATGAGAATAAGAAAGAAAAGTATGTCTTTGTGCCCCCTTTTCCCTGTTAATGCCCTATCGGCCCCCCTGGCTAAACTTTGCTAGATCCGCCCCTGCACAGTTACCAGCCGTCAGCTAGGTAGAAAAAGATCCTCGAGTAGAAAGTAATATTAAATAAATTCTAACAACAGCTGATCAAGCTTAAACGTGCTGCTGTTGTTCAGCCGCTGGTTTCCTCTTTCTGGTGCAAAGTGGGCCAAAAACAAACAAGAGAGACGGACTCGCGACAGAAAAGCCGATCAACTGATCGTTAAGCAGTTTCATGATTGAAGTAGCAGCAAGAAGAGGCAGTCGCTTGTTAAGCTTAACGCAGGAATGCTTTACAAACATTCAGAGATGGACTTACACACTTGCTTTACTTCTCTCGGGATAACTTTGTCGGAGATTAAATGCCGGGTTGCTAGCGAAGCTCCACATGCTATCCAGACCACCGCATGCCACAGCCGCTCTATCACGTGATGCATACTGCTCCGAGTGCTAACGTTCTGAGGTGAGTTACGGCGTGTTGCAAGTTTTGTGAGGTGCTTTCGTGATATTTAATGGATCGGATTACATTTTTTTTTTTTCTCCGATATCCGATCCAGTAATTTAGGTCAGTATCGGACCGATACCGATACGTAATATCGGATCGGTCCATCTCTAGTATGGAGTTATGGAAATATGGTGTCTAACCAGATTCTTACTCTGGATGGCATTACCTTGGCCTCCAGTAACGCTGTGAGGAACCTTGGAGTCATTTTTGACCAGGACATGTCCTTCAACGCACATATTAAACAAATATGTAAGACTGCTTTCTTCCATTTGCGCAACATCTCTAAAATTAGAAATATCCTGTCTCGGAGTGACGCTGAAAAACTAGTTCATGCATTTATTACTTCCAGGCTGGACTACTGCAATTCATTATTATCAGGATGTCCAAAAAACTCGCTGAAAAGCCTTCAGTTAATCCAAATCCACCGGTCCGTCGGGCTGAGTGTAAAAGCGAAGCTCTCAATTTACCAGTCGATCTACGTCCCTACCCTCACCTATGGCCACGAGCTGTGGGTAGTGACCAAAAGAACGAGATCGCGGATACAAGCGGCAGAAATGAGCTTCCTCCGAAGGGTGGCTGGCCTTTCCCTTAGAGATAGGGTGAGAAGTTCGGCCATCCGGGAGGGGCTCAGAGTAGAGCAGCTGCTGCTCCACATCGAAAGGAGCCAGCTGAGGTGGTTCGGGCATCTGACAAGGATGTCCCCTGGGCGCCTCCTGGGTGAGGTGTTCCAGGCATGTCCCACCGGGAGGAGGCCCTGGGGAAGACCCAGGAAACACTGGAGAGATTATATCTCTCGGCTGGCCTGGGAACGCCTTGGTGTTCCCCCGGATAAGCTGGAGGAGGTGGCTGGGCTTCTCTGCTTAGGCTGGTGCCCCCGCGACCCGTCCCCGGATAAAGCGGATGAAGATGATTGGATGGATGGAATTCAAAATCTTGCTCTTCACAAGGTCTTAAATAATCAGGCCCCATCTTATCTTAATGACCTTGTAGTACCATATCACCCTATTAGAGCACTTCGCTCTTGCTCTGCAGGCCTACTTGTTGTTCCTAGAGTATTTAAAAGTAGAATGGGAGGGAGAGCCTTCAGTTTTCAGGCCCCTCTTCTGTGGAACAAGCTTCCAGTTTGGATTCGGGAGACAGACACTATCTCTACTTTTAAGATTAGGCTTCAAACTTTCCTTTTTGCTAAAGCATATAGTTAGGGCTGGACCAGGTGACCCTGAATCCTCCCTTGGTTATGCTGCAATAGGTGTAGGCTGCTGGGGTTAGGGTTATGATGATATTTATATTACAAAATAATTATTAAAACAGGTAATTAGGATATGGTTAGTTTGTGATATTACCCATTTTTCTGACCTAAATTTATTGCTTTTGTGCTTAAGTTTGATTACCAGGCTGGTGGGTTTCACAATTTCCCAAACACTTTGCACATAGTAAGTAAGTAAGTAAGTAAAATTTATTTATATAGCACTTTTTAAGACAAAAACGCTGTTACAAAGTGCTTCACATAAAAACATGTCAAACGAACAATATTAGAAGAAATATAAAAGCATATCAAACAAGCAATAGTACAATATAAATATAAAATAAGACAACATATTACCCAAATGCCTGTCTAAACAGATGAGTTTTAAGCTGTTTTTTAAAAGAGGCCACCGTGTCGATGGTGCGTAGTGAGGAGGGTAAACCGTTCCACAGTATTGGAGCCAGGGTTTGAAAAGCGTGATCCCCCTTTGTTTTCAGACGAGTCCGTGGAATAGATAGATGACCACTATCAGTGGATCTAAGAGTTCGCTTTGGAGAATAGGGTTTGAGAAGCTCCGAGATATAGATGGGGGCCTCACCTTGTAGAGACATAAACGTAAAGGTGAGGATTTTAAACTTATATCTATACCCAATTGGAAGCCAATGCAAGGATTTTAGTATAGGAGTGATATGGGAAAATTTATTGCTGTGGGTTAAAAGCCTTGCTGCAGCATTTTGAACCGCTTGGAGCCGATTTAGCGAGGCCTTAGATACACAGGAGAAAAGTGCATTACAATAGTCTAGCTGGGAGGAAATAAAGGTGTGGACATGACTGGGTGGCATTAGCAGTTTATATCCTGTGTGATTTATGTATTTGTTTTGTTTTGTTTTTTAACAAAAATGTCAAGAAAAACTCTATTTTGATTAGACTGAAGATTTAAGCTCACTGGGCCCATGTGACTTTCGTGTTTTTTAAGTGGGCTACAGCACAGACTCTGGCTGGTTTATCAGAAGAAGTTGCTGATGTTAAATCAGATAAATCTACTGATTAAATGTAAATTAGTAGAGTAATGAGTTTGTAGAGAAATGTATGAAGTCATCACTAGTTAAAGTTAATCTGATGCAGAACTTGATATTCAATAAATTGAATTGAACTTGGCTTCAGTGCTGAAGACAAACTTGGGCCTGTTTTCCATTCAATGACAATTTTTACATTTTACATTTTTACTCTTTGTAAACATCAACCATTCAGCTGCTAGAACAGTAATCAGTGTGATTATATGGGACACCTTTCATCCTGCAGTTAATAGTTTAGATTCAGCGTGATTTGTTTTTCACGTCTTCTCCTCCATCATCAGTTATCAGGAGAGCAGACAGTCAAAGTACAAGAATTCAAACAAACACAGAGATTCTACTTACAGAGCAGACACAGCACAGATGTTTCCTTCATCGTCCTTCTCACTCATTTGAGCTTTTTTTCATTTCTCTCACTGACACCAAGTAAAGCCCGCCCTCTTCCTCTGAGCACCAGCTTTTCTATTGGTTCAAACACAGAGGAGGTAACTCATGTTATGCCTTGTCTAAAGATAGAAGTGAATAGAATTATTTAAATATTCACATCAGTGAAAAAAGCTCAAGTGTAGTTTTTTTTTTTCTGGAAATACTTTGAAATAAAATGCTGTGGCTTAAAGTTGCCACACCAACACACAAGACCAGAAGATCATGAGTGTTTTAAGATCATCTGAATACATTTCATAACTGTGATGGACCATTCATTTATTATTTATTTATTCTCCCACATCATTTATATATATATGGCCACTAGAGGGCGGTGTTTTACCCTAAAGTCTATAATGATACAAGCAATTGTCAGTGATGCTTCTAGTTTGTTTTGCTAGTTCAATTCAATTCAATTCAATTTTATTTATATAGCGCCAAATCACAACAAAAGTCGCCTCAAGGCGCTTCATAGATACAGAGAAAAACCCAACAATCATATGACCCCCTATGAGCAAGCACTTTGGCGACAGTGGGAAGGAAAAACTCCCTTTTAACAGGAAGAAACCTCCGGCAGAACCAGGCTCAGGGAGGGGCGGGGCCATCTGCTGTGACCGGTTGGGGTGAGAGAAGGAAGACAGGATAAAGACATGCTGTGGAAGAGAGACAGAGGTTAATAACAGATATGATTCAATGCAGAGAGGTCTATTAATACATAGCGAGTGAGAAAGGTGACTGGAAAGGAAAAACTCAATGCATCATGGGAATCCCCCGGCAGCCTACATCTATTGCAGCATAACTAAGGGAGGATTCAGGGTCACCTGGTCCAGCCCTAACTATATGCTTTAGCAAAAAGGAAAGTTTTAAGCCTAATCTTAAAAGTAGAGATAGTGTCTGTCTCCCGAATCCAAACTGGAAGCTGGTTCCACAGAAGAGGGGCCTGAAAACTGAAGGCTCTGCCTGCCATTCTACTTTTAAATACTTTAGGAACAACAAGTAGGCCTGCAGAGCGAGAGCGAAGTGCTCTAATAGGGTGATATGGTACTACAAGGTCATTAAGATAAGATGGGGCCTGATTATTTAAGACCTTGTATGTGAGGAGCAGGATTTTGAATTCAATTCTGGATTTAACAGGAAGCCAATGAAGGGAAGCCAAAACAGGAGAAATATGCTCTCTCTTTCTAGTCCCTGTCAGGACTCTTGCTGCAGCATTTTGAATTAGCTGAAGGCTTTTCAGCGAGTTTTTTGGACATCCTGATAATAATGAATTGCAGTAGTCCAGCCTGGAAGTAATAAATGCATGAACTAGTTTATCAGCGTCACTCTGAGACAGGATATTTCTAATTTTAGAGATGTTGCGCAAATGGAAGAAAGCAGTCTTACATATTTGTTTAATATGAGCGTTGAAGGACATGTCCTGGTCAAAAATGACTCCAAGGTTCCTCACCGCGTTACTGGAGGCCAAGGTAATGCCATCCAGAGTAAGAATCTGGTTAGATACCATATTTCTAAGATTTTCAGGGCCGAGTACAATAACCTCAGTTTTATCTGAATTAAGAAGCAGAAAGTTAGCGGCCATCCAGGTCTTTATGTCTTTAAGACATTCCTGCAGTTTAACTAATTGGTGTGTGTTATCTGGCTTCATGGACAGATAGAGCTGGGTGTCATCTGCATAGCAGTGAAAATGTATGCTATGTCTTCTAATGATGCTGCCTAAGGGAAGCATGTATAATGTAAACAGAATTGGTCCTAGCACTGAACCCTGTGGAACTCCATAATTAACCTCAGTGTGTGAAGAGGACTCTCCATTTACATGTACAAATTGGAGTCTATTAGATAGATATGATACAAACCACTGCAGCGCAGTACCTGTAATACCTACAGCATGTTCTAATCGCTCTAATAGGATATTATGGTCAACAGTATCGAATGCTGCACTAAGGTCTAGCAGGACAAGCACAGAGATGAGTCCACTGTCAGAGGCCATAAGAAGATCATTTGTAACCTTCACTAAAGCTGTTTCTGTGCTGTGATGAGCTCTGAAACCTGACTGAAACTCTTCAAATAAACCATTCCTCTGCAGATGATCTGTTAGCTGTTTGACAACTACTCTTTCAAGGATTTTTGATATGAAAGGAAGGTTGGAGATTGGCCTATAATTAGCTAAGACTGCTGGGTCTAGAGATGCTTTTTGAGTAAAGGTTTAACTACAGCCAGCTTGAAGGCCTGTGGTACATAGCAGATCATTAGAGATAGGTTGATCATATTTAAGATCGAAGAATTAATTAATGGCAGGACTTCTTTGAGCAGTTTTGTAGGAATGAAGTTCATGAAGTCATTACTAGTTAATGTTAAAGGGATGGTTGGCTCAAAAGAGCTCTGACTTTTTGTCAGCCTGGCTACAGTGCTGAAGAGAAACCTGGGGTTGTTCTTATTGTCTTCAATCAGTGATGAATAGTAAGATGTTCTGGCTTTGCGGAGGGCTTTCTTATAAAGCAACAAACTATTTCTCCAGGCTAAATGATGATCCTCTAGATTTGTGACACGCCATTTCCTCTCCAGATTACGAGTCATCTGCTTTAGGGTACGTGTTTGAGAATTATACCACGGAGTCAGGTACTTCTGATTAGAGATTAGAGACCTCAGTTTTCACAGGAGCTACAGTATCCAGAGTCGTACGTAGTGAGGAGGTGAAATTATTAACAAGATAATCGACCTCTGTTGGGGTAGCGTTCAGATAGCTGCTCTGCTCTATGTTGGTACAGGGCATTGGAGATGATAACAGTGGGTGGATTATATTCTTAAACTTAGTTACAGCACTTTCAGAAAGACATCTACTTTGATAAAGTCTACTCTTCACCGCTGTGTAATCAATTATTGTAAATGTAAATGTTATCAGGAAATGATCAGACAGGAGAGGGTTTTCAGGAAACAGTGTTAAATGTTCAGGTTCGATGCCATATGTTAAAACAAGATCTAGAGTGTGATTAAAGTGGTGGGTGGGTTCTTTTACATTTTGAGAGAAACCAATTGAGTCTAATAACAGATTAAATGCCATTTTGAGGCTGTCAGTTTTTAGCATCTACATGGATGTTAAAATCACCCACAATAATTATTTTATCTGAGCTCAGAACTAAATTAGATATAAAGTCTGAGAAATCAGACAGAAACTCTGTGTAAGGCCCAGGTGGACGATAGATGATAACAAGTAAGACTGGTTTCTGAGTTTTACAGCTGGGGTGGACAAGGTTAAGCATCAGGCTTTCAAATGAATTAAAAGTCTGTCTTGGTCTTTCATTAATTAATAGGCTGGTGTGAAAAACTGCTGCCACACCGCCCCCTCGGCCTGTGCTTCGAGATTTCTGGTAGTTAGAATGACTCGGGGGTGTTGATTCATTTAAACTAACATAATCATCCTGCTAAAACCAGGTTTCTGTAAGGCAGAGTAAATCAATTTGTTGATCAATTATTAAGTCATGTACTAACAGAGACTTGGAGGAGAGAGACCTAATATTTAATAATCCACATTTCACTGTTTTACTCTTTGGTTCAGATGTGGATGCTGTATTTGTCACGGGGGTGGAACGGACTCAGGCGCAGACTGAGGTAGCACAGTTCAACGACACTTTATTAATCACACCGGTGCACTATATACACGTGAAGGGGGGGGGAACACCAGGGTCCCGGGGATCACGTCAGGTTTCAAGTCCCCTCTGGTGATGATGTAGCCCAGAAATGCCACTGAATCCATGTGGAAGTCACATTTCTCTCCTTTAACAAAGAGTCTATTCTCCAGCAGGCGCTGCAGGATCTGCCTTACATGGACCTCATGTTCCGCTTTGGATTTGGAAAAGATGAGAATGTCATCTAAGTAGACAAAAGCACATCGGTTAATAAAGTCTCTGAGAACATCGTTAACAAGAGCCTGGAACACGGCCGAGGCGTTGGTCAGGCCGAACGGCATCACAAGGTACTCGAAATGGCCTAGGTGAGTATTGAAGGCCGTTTTCCACTCATCCCCTTCACGGATTCTCACCAGATGGTAGGCGTTGCGCAAGTCCAACTTACTGAAGATCGTGGCACCCTGAAGTAACTCAAAAGCAGAAGAAAGAAGGGGCAGGGGATACTTGTTACGAACGGTGATTTTGTTAAGCCCGCGATAGTCGATACAGGGGCGAAGGGTCTTGTCTTTCTTAGCAACAAAGAAAAACCCCGCTCCCACTGGGGAGGACGATGGCCGAATGATGCCCGCAGCGAGAGAGTCTGCAATGTAATTCTTCTTAGACTCCCTCTCTGGCTGGGAAATGCTGTACAAACGACCAGATGGAAGCGGAGCCCCAGGCAGGAGATCAATCGCACAGTCATACGGTCTATGAGGGGGAAGTGAACGCACCCCATCTTTACTAAATACTTCAGCCAAATCATGATAAACACACAGGACCGAGGTCAAATCCAGAGGCTCGACCGGCTGGTCAGACCCTGGAGATGTGGTTGGAGCAGGTGCAGCTTGGAGACAGTTCATGTAGCAGTCAATGCTCCACCCGGTTACTCTCTCTTTCTTCCAATCGATGTGCGGATTGTGTTGGAGCAGCCACGGATAACCCAATACAAGGGGGGTGCGCGGTGCTTGAAACACGAAAAGCTCGATGCGCTCTGAGTGGTTACCTGAGAGAGTAAGAGACAGGGGTTCTGTGATTTGGGTTATGTCCGACAAGCGTTGCCCAGAAAGGGCTGTGACAGCAAGTGGATCGGGTAGGGCGTGTAGTGTGACGTTTAGCTTTTTCGCCAGAGCTGCGTCAATGAAACTCTGCTCAGCACCTGAATCCACTAGAGCTTGAAGAGAGTGGGTAACATTCTTAATGGTGAGTTTTGCAGGTAACATAAGCCGGGGGAGAGAACTTTTAGTCGTTATATCGCCCACCAGTATTCTCTCAACTACTGGCGAGCGCGCCCTTTTGCCCGTGCGCGGCATGAAGAGGCAAAATGGCCCTGACGGCCACAATATGGACACTCACCGGCGGCCATACGCCGTTGACGTTCTGCGGGCGAGAGCTGCGAACGTCCAAGTTGCATGGGCTGCTCCTCCTCCTCAACCTCGCCGTGCTCGCGTGCCGCTCCAGGCCCCGGTGAGGCATCCCTCGGTGGCCGAGGCTGAGCGAAGCGACGTTGCGTGCTTCGCCATGCACGCAGGCGATCGTCTATTCGGATGCATAGGGACATGATCGCACCTAAAGAGGAGGGTAACTCACGCACCATCAGTTCATCTTTAATCTCCTCACTCACATTATTTAGCAGTGCCGTCTTTAATGCTTCCTGCCCCCACCCCGCTTGCGTCGCTAGTGTCCAAAAGTCAACTGAAAAATCTGCCATGCTCCGCTTACCTTGCTTCAGATTCATGAGGCGGAGCCCAGCCGCCGCAGCAGTGGAGCCCTTATCAAAAACACTCCAAAACAGAGACAAAAAATCATCATAAGTAATTTCGGGACTAGCGCTCAGCACGGCTTGTGCCCAGGTCAGCGCACGATCTCGTAGTAACTGAACAAAATATGAGATCTTACTCCCGTCATTAGAGAAGGCATGAGGCCGCTGGCGAAACTGGAGAGAGCACTGCATAAGAAAACCTGCACACTTCCCTACATCCCCTGAAAACAGCTCAGGTGTGGGGAGATGAAACTCACACACAGCCGGGACCGGAACCGGTGAGGCAGCACTTACTGCGGAGCTTGATGATGCCTGGGCGGGTTCGCTGGTAGGCGAGGGTTCCGGCAATGGAGTGCGCTGAGCAGCTGCTAGCGTTAAGGCAGCGACATTCTCGCTGAGGTGAACAAGCATTCGTTCGTGGCGCTGTAAGATCGCTTCCAGTGTGACCGGGGCGGAGGGAAACGGGGAGGAAGCTGAATCTGCTGAGTCCATGGTGGCTGGAATATTCTGTCACGGGGGTGGAACGGACTCAGGCGCAGACTGAGGTAGCACAGTTCAACGACACTTTATTAATCACACCGGTGCACTATATACACGTGAAGGGGGGGGGGAACACCATGGTCCCGGGGATCAATAGGCTGGGGAGACACACTTCTTCGCACTCGCTCTGCTCCTCGTCCAAACAGTCTCCACACAAGCAGCTCAGCTCACTCTCCTACTCACGGGGTCCACGGGTCACAAAAGGGCTGATCCAGGAAAACCTGTTTACACAGACGAGGGTAAGTCGAAGGCAAACACGGGAACAGTAGAATCGCAAGGAAGCCAGGCAATACTAACGAGAGTTATTCAATATTCCAGCGACGAATAGCTCAGAGCCCCAGCCTTAAGAGCCAGAGAACTGCAATTCGCTCGAGATCAGCTGAAGGTGCGTGAGCCAAGGGCAGGAGCCCAATCAGAGCTCCGCCCAGGCAGACAGGTAGGAGAGACAGAGCGAGAGAAAAACAACAAACACTTGTGGCCACACTGGGCTGGCCGGGGAGGCACAGGGACCATAACAGTATTGTTCTTTCTTTGTGATTGTTTATGTTTAAGTTGTTTGTTGCTGGTTTTTAGTTTGTTTTTTGTCTTTTTGGAAGCTGACACAGTCTCTATGGAGATGGGTTTTTGGGGGGGTAGCAGGAGGAGAGAAGCTGCAGAGAGGCGTGTAAGACTGCAACTCTGCTTACTGGTCCCAGTAAGCAGAGTTGTTAATTTAATTGTTAATTAAATTGCTAAGCAAATAAGCTACTCAGAAACACCACTGTGTTTGAGCAGGAACAGGAAGTGATACTCTACCACAGAGCGAGCGAACACCAAGTTCTCATTAGCAGTCAGTTCCTTCATTTTTACATGTATTATATTGCATTACTTTTTAATTAAGTAGCAAGGTTACTTTAAGGGGGCTTTAAGGGGCTTTTATTGTAAAAGTGTTTCAGGTTGCACGATGATCAGATAGCAGACATGTAGATGAGGCTGATGTGGAGAAATGATTTTAGAATATTTTCATGAAGTCTAATCGGGAGTTTACCTATAGCAATTCATTGTTTTGCTACAACACACCACAAACCTGACATCATCATCAAAACTGGAACCACTGATTAGTCCGAGTTTTGAGTTCAAACTCTGCTGAACTAAGTTAAAAGAATTAAAAAACAACATGCCATAAAAATGTTTTCAAAACTTTATTGTCAATAAACAGAGTCACAAAAAATAAATTCATTCAATCAATAAATTCATTAATTAATCAATAACATTTGACCTGATTTTGAAATGTAGACTGCAGTAACAGAGATGCATTCATTGAAAGAAAAGTTCAGAGAAAACATCTAAATCTGCAGTTACACTGAAAAATAACATAACACTGTACATTATAACACTGTACATTATAACATTCATTCAGTTGAAGATGATCAATAAATCCTAAACACTATCAGGCAGATCACTGATCGTTTATAATCCACAGTAATCCATCGTTTCTTCACCACATGCAGTGTTTATGGTGCAGGTTGGTTCAGTCAGTATCAATAATTATACTGTAACAGCTGATCTCTGCATGAGGATTAATTTGTGTTGTTCAAACCTCACAGAACCAGTTTGATCTCACAAACAGCTGAACCTGAAGATGAAACACACTCAGTGACTCTGTTATTGTAACATACAGGACACCGAAGTGACAAATAAGGAGGGCAAACAATGATGAACAAAGTCTGCTGACAATCACAGATTTGTTTAAAATGAGTTCACTCAGAAGCTGAATATTTTATTTTGAAAAACGTTGATCTTATTTGATGTGTATTTGTTTGATAATGTGACCTCCTGTGTGCTCCACATATGAAGTGAGACAGAAATGAAAATAACTTTAAGACTTGAAACTCTTACACTGGGATAAGCAGCTAACCTGATAAAATAAGTCACAGATTTCAATGCTGTAGGGTAATCATGTGAAATTTCATGTAACAGTCTAAACAAGTCTGATGAAAATCAGAGAAATGTGAAATCAAAAATGAATATGGACGCGTTTGATGTCCCTCTGATTGAGGTTCAGCATTATTAGTTTCTTTGTCTTAAAATCATCCTTCTTGATTTCAGTTAAACAGAATTTAGGACTGTGATGAGCAAGTAGATTCATAGTTCACCTTCTTAACCTTCTTGTGTTTTCGGTAGATCAAAAAAGAAACAACAGCAACAAACAGAAGAACAGCAGCAACTGATAGACCGACTTTCAGTCCAATAGATCCATCCTCTGTGTCTCCTCCTGTCTGACCTGCAGGAGAGAAACAGGTGTGAGGTGTCAGCTGTCAGGTAGGTGATGAGTGAAGAACAGAACAGAATCCATTTCCTCTTCAAACTGCTGTCAGACATTATCTACTGCACTCTGATCACATCACTCAGACCAGCTGCTTTCTACAAAGTCTCATCAACAACATCTTTAGAAACAAACATCAACAACCAGGAAGCAGCTTCACCTCTGATCACACACACACTCAACTCTACTCACTCACCCGGAGGATCAACAACACTCAGTGTGATGTTGCAAATGTGTTCATTGTTTGGGAAGACTTGACACTCGTATATTCCAGTGTCATTAATCGTCACATTCTTCAGAATCAGAGACACGTCTCCATCCTTCATCTGTCTGTCCTGCAGATCCACCCGGTTCTTAAAAGATGGATGCTGGTAATCTGGAACAAACAGATCATCCCGGTACAAAAGGACATATTCTGGTTCCAGATCAGCTCTGCTCCACTTTACAACTAAGATGTTGTTGTTTGCAGCTCGACATGTTAGAGTGACGTTCTGTCCAGACTGAGCTGTGATGTTTTTCTGGGCTGAAACAGAAAACAGAGCAGGTTAAAGGTCAAAGCATAAATGTTCACTTCTGTAGTGAGAGTGAGAAGATCTAATTGAACATATTGAAAAAATTAAATGTGATCAGGAAATGATCAGACAGGAGAGGGTTTTCAGGAAACACTGTTAAATGTTCAGTTTTTCTTCCATATGTTAAAACAAGCTCTAGAGTGGTTCTTTTACATTTTGAGAGAAGCCAATTATTCTAATAACAGATTAAATGTTGTATTGAGGCTGTCATTTTTAGCATCTACATGGATGTTAAAATCACCCACAATAATTATTTTATCAGAGCTGAACACTAAACCAGATAAAAACTCTGAGTAAGGCCCAGGTGGATGATAGATGATAACAAGACCGGTTTCTGAGTCCTGCCTTCAAATGAATTAAAACTGCAGCCTTACAGATGAGATTTACCAGAAACAGTTATTAAAAACATAATAATTAATGCATAATATAAAATAAATCTTTCAATGGTGCTGAGGGTCTGTTGAGCAAAGGAGGGGCCTCATAAACCAGCAAACTATATACAGGAAGTGCTGAGTGGATGATACCAAATGTCAAAAAATTATAGGGTAGTTTATTTTCTTTCACGTTTAAGAAAGATGTTTGTTTTTTTACTGTAACTTTGTATTTAATTACATCGGAGTGTTTTATGTTTTTTTTTTCATTTTCATAGAGTATTTTTCATAATCGTCATTATTAATGTGAGAAGATGTTATTGTTTGTTATGAACTCACAGACATTTGGTTTCTTGTGTTTTTCACAGTTTAGCCATTGAACTGAGTTCCTGCAGGTTCCACAAACAAAAACACGTTCTGATAATAACTGAACATAATGTGTGAGAGAAAGCAGCCTCTCATTATGAGACACTGTGAGTCTCTGCATGCTGCCTTTATGTAGCTACAGCTGTTTGTATACACTGAACTAAAAGCTTTGTAGCTGTATACTGACTCCTGAAACTACAACACATCACACTTCTTTGTCTCTGTGAGATCTGATCACACCGACATGTTAGGTCCACACAGACTCCACCCAGCCTCGTGTCTGCTTCACAAACACGGAAAAACTGAATCAATATGAAAATAAATCTTCAGGAAATGTTGTTAACATGTAAAGAGACTGATGCTTTTCCTCTCTGTCCCACAGAGTGAATCTCACCTGCAGAGACAAACACGAAGAGGCCGACAAACAGCAAAGTCGAGCAGAGCGACGCAGTCTCAGCAGACATTTCCGTGTTCTTCAACTCCGACGCTTCGATTGTTCTAAACGTCTCAGGATGGTTTTATTGAAATAACTGAACCTGAGTTTAAATCCTGACTACATGAGATTAAATTTCAGGTTTAAATGATCCTGAAAGTCTCTGACTGAGAACAGATCAGACTTTTTAGACACTCGCTCAAACTCAATACGTCCAGTTCATCGTCTCTGCAGGAAGTCACGTCAGAGTCACGTGTGTTTACGCTGCTGTAGGGTGACCATAAATAAGTGCATCATAACTAAAGCGGTGAAATCTAAAGCAGGTCTGAGTGTTTAACAGGTTCAGTTCTTGAACGATCTCCACAGAACAACACAAACATCTCATCATCAACCATCAGCTACATACTAAAGACCCTCATCAGCCAAAGGACTTCAACATGACGTCACTGTATAAACATGTATATTGTACTATGGAGGAGGCAGCACTTAGCTGCAGCCTCCATAAAACCACAGACAACTTTGTCCACCTTTGATTGTCTTTAAGTTGTGTTGGAGCCACAGAGAGCAAATCTTTGTTCTTCATGGAGAACCAGTGAGGCTGTTTGGACTTTCCTATGAAACATCAGTGCAGGAGTCTCTCAGTACATCTGTTTACAGTGAGGACGAAGCAGCAGACACAGAGAAAACATACATGACTATAATCAGAGTACAGGAGAGTAACTGAGTACACTTCCTGTTTGTGATTGAGGTGATTTTCTTCTTTATGTTGTGTCAGATAAAGTCTGACAGCTTTTGGTTCTTCAGCTGATGAAACACATTGAATTCCTTTAATTCGATGTGTTTTCACAGATGAAACCAGCCAACAGTAAATCAAATGTTTTACACTAACGTGACATGACGTTCATCTAACCAGCAGAACCAGTTAGTGGTTACAGTAACGGGTTAATCCACTAACGCTCACAGGCTTCAGTCAGCCTGTCAAATTACTTAAAAAACTGAAAGACATCATTTTAAACACTTACTGTTTTTCTGAAGGATCTTTGAAACACTCAAACACTCTTCTGATCATCAGAGTGGAAAAAATAAAATGATCTCCTGACAGATAAAAAAACTGTGAGGTCAGTGTGTCCCATCGGTTTTTCAGTAGGTGAAAAGGAAGCTACTGAAGTTTTGTTACAAAGAAGTAAAAAGTTACTCAGATGTTAATATTTGACAAATAAAAAAAATCAAATCATAAAAAATGTAAAAGTTTAAAATCCCAAAGTAAAGGTGTGTCTGTATCAAACAGCTGCAGACTAAACTAACCTGTGTTTCCCTGTCAGCTGTTTTATATCAGACATCTGTGACCTGCGTCAACACTTTCACGCCCACCTTTGTTTGTCCTTTTTGAGCAGCTGCAAGTTCAGACATGTGACAAACAAATACCTCAAATTCAAAGGAAAAGAAAGAAGTATAAGAATGAGAACCTTTTTCCACTAACACAGGTAGATATAAAGAGAAATTCCCACTCCACACTGTCTGTGAAATTACAGAAACTTGGTAAAATTATTACAAGCTCATGAACACTTACTGTTGTTCTGAAGGATCTCTGAAACCCTCAAAACTCTTCTGATCATCAGGATGGAAAAATTAAAATTATCCAGTGAAAGATATTTTTTAAACTGTGTTACGTCCATGTGTCCTGTTGTTGTTATTTGTGAGGTCAAGAGGAACTTCCTTAAAATTTTATCCTCACAATCAAAAAAGTTTAAAGAATTAAAAATCTGAAAGTAAAGAGACTTCTGTATCAAACAGCCACCAACGAGGAAATGCACCTGTGTTTCCTTGTTAACCTGTTTTACAAGACAAATCTGTATCATCACCATAACATTCAAATTCTCCTTCTTCTTATTGGCTGTTAGCTCATGTGTTTGACATTGAAAGCTCTTTCAGTGATCTTAGTTTGATCCAAACAAAAGAACTGGAAACGACAGCCATACACAGTCCAGCAGCTGCTGTCAGCACATATTAATAATGATGATGATTTTTACTGTCAGGGCTCACAGACGCTCAGCAGTGAAGGTTTTAGTTGATATGGCTTTTAAAAGTCAAAGCTGTGTGTTCAGCAGAAGTGTGTGGGTGGCAAAGATGCCTGTTTGTGTCTCTGTCAGTATTCTGGACAAACTGGCTCAGCAGTGAGTGTCAGCACATGTTGCTCAGTACAGTTTCGTTTCTTGTCTTACCTGTTGTTTCTGTTCATGAACTGTCTGATTAAGTGATTTGATTCTAATCTCAGTGCAGCAAAAAGTCAAAGTCAAAGTTGTTTAAATGGCACATTTAAAAAAAGATGTTTTGACCAAGGTGCTGTACAATTAAGATAATCAAAAGAAATATAAACATAAGAAGACATGATAAAACCCTCTTGAATGTTGTAGTTTCTGTGTTTTCGAGTCCATCAGGGTCTGCTTGGGTCCAAATCCAGGGACAAAGAGCAGATTCCAGTGATCAGACTGATTCTCTCTGTCTCTACAAATAGTTTAAACAACTGGAGGAAAATAAGCAGCTCTGTGTTATTTATATGCAGCTTTTATTTCTACACACATCACTGAACTGTGTCAAAGTGCCATTATTGGAACCTGTACTTCCTTCAGAATTTTCAAATTAGAATTTTGGACCTTTCCATCATAACTGTCATAACTGGATAACATCTGTGTGGATAACACTACACCCACCAGGACTGTGCGCTGTTTCTCCAAACCCTGGATTACCCCAGAAATTAAAGCCGTCCTCAAACAAAAGAGGAGAGCCTTCAAATCCAGAGACAAGGAGGAGCTGAAAAGAGTGCAGAGAGAGCTGAGAGGTCTGATCGGGGCAGCTACAGGCAGAAGACGGAGAAACGGCTTCAACAAAAGAGTGTTAGCAAAGTCTGGAGAGGCCTCAGAACCATCTCAGGCCACAGAGATCAGAACGCACTGCTCATGGGAGATGTGAGGGGGCAAATGAACTGAATCATTTCTTTAACAGGTTTGATTCTTCCAGGAGGCAGTCTTCAACGTCAGGGGCAGACTCACCCACACCCACTGCTGCCCCACCTCAGACACTTCACACCACCTCTAATCACCCTGCTCACTCCTCCCCACCCCTAACACCAGAATCCAATACACACTCAACACAAGGCTCCAGCCTGTCTCTCTCAACCACTCAGGTTAGGAGGGAACTGAGGAGGATTAAAGCCAAGAAGGCAGCAGATCCAGATGGCATCAGCTCAAGGGTCGTCAGGTCCTGCACAGACCAACTGTGTGGGGTGATGGAGCGCATCTTCAACCTGAACCTGAGGCTGGGGAGAGTCCAGCAGCTCTGGAAAACCTCTTGTGTTGTACCAGTGCCAAAGACTTCACACCCCAAGGACCTCAACAGCTACAGGCCGGTGGCTCTGACATCCCACCAGATGAAGACCCTGGAGCGGCTGGTACTGGCTCAGCTTTGGCACCTGGTGAGCTCATCACTGGACCCACATCAGTTTGCCTACCAGCCTGGCATTGGAGCAGATGATGCCGTCATTCACCTCCTACATCGTTCCTTCTCTCACCTGGAGACCGCTGGAAGCACTGTGAGAATCATGTTCTTTGATTTCTCCAGTGCCTTCAACACTATTCTTCCCACGGTCCTGAAGGGCAAGCTGGAGAACTCAGGAGTGGACCATCACCTCACTACATGGATACTGGACTACATCACCGACCGACCACAGTATGTGAGAACTCAGTCAGGGCTGTGTGTCGGACAGGGTCGTCTGCAGTACGGGGGCCCCACAGGGAACGGTTCTGGCTCCGTTCCTCTTCACCATCTACACTGCAGACTTCTCCCACAACTCCACCCAGTGCTTCCTGCAGAAGTTCTCTGATAACTCTGCAATAGTCGGCCTCATCACTGATGGGGATGACAGGGAGTACAGAGGACTGACCCAAGACTTTGTGGACTGGTGCCAGCTGAACTGCCTCCAGATCAACACTAATAAAACCAAGGAGCTGGTGTTAGACTTCTGCAGGCACAAACATCCAAGGTATGGACATTGAGACTGTGGACAGCTACAGGTACCTTGGTGTTCATCTGAACAATAAACTGGACTGAACTCATAACTCAGACGCTCTCTAAAGAAAAGAGACTCACGGTGTGGGACAGAGCAGGCTGTACCTGCTGCTGAGGTCTTTGGGAGTGAAGGGCCCACTCCTGAAGACCTTCTATGACTCTGTGGTGGCCTCAGCCATCTTTGCTGGTGTAGTCTGCTAGGGCAACAGCATCTCCTGGGCCACCACTGTTCTAGGATGCCCTCTGGACCCAGTGGAGGTGGTGAGTGACAGGAGAAGCTTTCATCCTTGTTGGACATCTCCCACCCCATGCAGGAGACTGACAGCACTGAGCAGCTCCTTCAGTGGCTGCAGCACCCACGATGTGGGACGGAGAGACTTCGCAGGTCTTTCCTCCCCACTGTTGTCAGACTCCTGAACAAAGACTTCACAACTGACCAAACACACACATCCACACATGCACAATAACACCAAGTGTAATTTTTTTTCTGTTAACATAGTATTTTATTCTATTGCATATAGTATCTTATTCTTATTATCTTATCCCAGTCCATTGTTTTTCTTCATTTTTGCTGTAACTTGTACTGTCCACTTTCTGCTGTGACACAACAAATTTCCCACATGTGGGACTAATAAAGCTTATCTTATTTTACATGTGAGCTTTTAATGAAACCACAAAAGAGTTCAATGTGAAGATTCATTTTTACCGGTTCTCAGGAGGATGTGTGGATAAAGGAAATGGAAAAAAAGACCATTCTGACCAGATGGAGACTAGCACAAAATTATAATAAATAAACAATACAAGGCGAGTGGTTATCTGATGCTATTATTATCATTATTCTTATATCATAATCTTGTTTTCTAATTTATTCTGATTATGTACAGGGGTTTAGACTTGTTAGTTCTTAGGGTTTGGATTCTGTGCTCCTTCTTTTTAGTGTCTGCCCGTGTGTTTCCTCTGTTCTCCGTCTGTACCGTGTCTTTAAATCCAGTCTATGTATGTCCTGTTTTATTTTGAAGGTCTGTATCTGATGTCAGTGTGTTCCGTGCACCCTCCCTGGTGATTCAAATTCAGGTTTCGGTTTTGTTTTGTTAGTTTTCCCAGTTTAGACTCTTTCTTGGTTTTGTTTCTTGCCACTCTCGCTTTTGGTCGTATGTCACCCTCCTGCAATAAAGCTCACTCACATCTCAGCCAGTGCCTGCGTTTTGGGTCCTTATCTCTCCTAAACACATCTTGTCCCGCAAACCGTCACAGTGGGTGGAGCCAACTTTCACTTTTATCGGGAATACCTTGAATTGAAGATTGTACAACACAGACTAATTTCCTGGTTTAATAAGCTTCTAAAAAATGAAACTTAAAAAGCGTAAATAAAAATAACCTAAATAAACCTAAACTATCATCTGCTAACAGGTGACGTCACACTTGTTACTGATCATGCTATAGTATTTTTGATACCAGTATTCACTTCTGGTGGAAACAACTGCTGCAGCGCTGACTGCTGACAGGACACCTCCTGAGCATGCGCAGTGGGCCACATATTCTAGAACCAGAAGCACTGTTGAGTCTGTTATTGAGGCTTGAACAGTGTTTATAGTCCAGCTCCACCAGAGGGCGCTTTAACACAATCAGATGTGCCTATGGTGCATTTACAGAGTTTTCTTTGAAGACAATTTCATAATTATGCTTAGAAGAAACTCCAACACATTGTACATAAAGTCAGTTTATTAATAAAGTTTCCTCCAGATCACCAAAACTTCATATGGATCTATTAAAATAAGAGTAGATCGAGAAGATCAAGTGAGACCAAAGTTTATTGAACCTGCAGAGGAAACCAGGTCGCTGCTGTGGAGATGAAAGCACACTTAGAAAGTGGTGGTGAAGTTACCATAAAAACATCTTCATGGTGCCATTCTTTTTCTACATCTTTATATAAAATAAAAACCTCTCCATTTGAATGTTCTGCCCCTCAGTGAGGGTAACTTTATGAGGAGAACAAAGATAATATAAACTAGTGTGTTTTACAGTGGATTTGTGGACCAGTTAGAGAACAGCAGCTAGATTCCAGAGGGTGGACTGGTGGACCACTTTAGTGATTAGATGACATTTGACTCTGCCAAAACAACAAAAATAAATAAATCCACACACAGGAGGAGAATATGAGCACAAAGCCAAGCTTCATTCTTCTCTTTATAAACAGCATAGAATGAGGACATGTCAGCGAACGCATCACAGTTAAAATAATTTAATGTTCTGCTTTTGATCATGTGACGTATTTAACTTTTTTACATATTTTCTGCTGATGTGTCAGATCACACAGCATCTGCATAGACATGCAGTGTTATTTTCATACATTTTAACCACAAGATAAATTTTTAGACAAACCATTTTAAGACAGTTTACTGGCACCAGAATATTTACTCACTGCAAAAACTCAAAATCTTACCAAGTATATTTGTCTCATTTCTAGTCAAAAATATCTCTTTACACTTAAAATAAGACACATTAGGCTAAAGAGTAACAATTCAGTGAGATACAGTGGGATGCAAAAGTTTTGGCCACCTTATTAATAGTCATTGTTTTCCTGTATAAATTGTTGGTTGTTTCAATAAAAAATGTCAGTTAAATATATCATATAGGAGACACACACAGTGATATTTGAGAAGAGAAATGAAGTTTATTGGATTTACAGAAAGTGCGCAATAATTGTTTAAACAAAATCAGGTAGATACATAAATTTGGGCACTGTTGTCATTTTATTGATTCCAAAAAGTTTAGAACTAATTATTGGAACTCAAATTGGCTCGGTAAGCTCAGTGACCCCTGACCTACACACACAGGTGAATCCAATAATGAGAAAAAGTATTTAAGGGGGTCAATTGTAAGTTTCCCTCCTCTTTTAATTTTGTCTGAAGAGTAGCAACATGGGGGTCTCAAAACAACTCTCAAATGACCTGAAGACAAAGATTGTTCATCATCATGGTTTAGGAGAAGGACACAGAAAGCTGTCTCAGAGATTCAAGCTGTCTCTTTCCACAGTTTGGAACATACTGAGAAAATTGAAGACCACAGGCTCAGTTCAAGTTAAGGCTCGAAGTGACAGACCAAGAAAAATCTCAGATAGAGAGAAGCGATGAATGGTGAGAACTGTCAGAGTCAACCCACAGACCAGCACCAAAGACCTACAACATCATCTTGCAGCAGATGTGTGCATCGTTCAACCATTCAGCGCACTTTACACAAGGAGATGCTGTATGTGAGAGTGATGCAGAGGAAGCCTTTTCTCCACTCACAGCACAAACAGAGCTGCTTGAGGTTTGCTGAAGCACATTTGGACAAGCCGGCTTCATTCTGCAATAAGGTGCTGTGGACTGATCAAACTAAAATTGAGTTATTTGGGCATAACAAGGGGAGTTATGTATGGAGGGAAAAGAACACAGCATTCAAAGAAAAACACCTGCTACCTACAGTAAAATATATGGTGGTGGTTCCATCATGCTGTGGAGCTGTGGGGCCAGTGCAGGGACTGGGAATCTTGTCAAAGTTGAGGGACACATGGATTCCACTCAGTATCTGAGTCATCTCAGTCCCCAGACCTGAATATTATTGAAAACCTGTGGTGTGAGTTAAAGAGAGCTGTCCATGCTCGGAAGCCATCAAACCTGAATGAACTAGAGATGTTTTGTAAAGAGGAATGGTCCAAAATACCTTCAACCACAATCCAGACTCTCATTGGAAGCTACAGGAAGCGTTTAGAGGCTGTAATTTCTGCAAAAGGCAGATCAACTAAATACTGATTTCATTTCTTTTTTTTGTGGTGCCCAAATTTATGCACCTGCCTGCTTTTGTTTAAACAATTATTGCACACTTTCTGTGAATCCAATAAACTTCATTTCACTTCTGCAATATCACTGTGTGTCTCCTATATGATATATTTCACAACCATTTTTTATTGTAACAACCAGCGATTTATACAGGAAAATAATGACTGATATTGATAACAAGGCTGGTAAGTGACAGACTTCTATTCAGAAAAATAAGTTTATCCAATGTTTTAGCATTCAGTCTATTGCGTTTTTTGACACCATTTCCACAGCTTTGGAAAACACATGCTCGCAGGGCACAGGTGAAGCTGGGGTACACAAAAACTGTAAACCCAGGTGGAAAAAGTTCAGGTAAGATGTATTGCTGTTCCCTCAGTACGTTAAAGGATCCTCTGATCTTGGAATGTTTCTCTCTGACACTCTCCACAATACTAAGGGGTTGGCAGTCCTTTAGAATAAAATTCAGGACTGCCTGGTCCAGAACAATCTTCCTAGATGCTTGATTTCAAAATAATCAAACACATATTAGTAAAAAAAAATGATGATAAAGCTGTTCAGTGTCTATATAGGCCGACCTGTGTTCATTCTCAGTGTGTTTGTCTTAGTTTCATGTTTGGCTCTGTGATGCCCAAACACTGAGGAGGTGATTTTGTTTGTGTAAGAAGCTCCGCAGAACAGATGCGACATTTAACCTGCATAAAATGAAATAAATAATTTACACTTCAAGTCACACTGCTGTTTTTCCTATTCTGGTAGATCACACTGAAACAAAGACAGACAAACAGATACCTTATTTGCAGTTAAAAGATCAAAATGATCCCACACAGCAGAAACTTTTCTTTTTTTTTCGGGCTCCGTTTTGTTATGGAGAGATGTGTATTGTTTTTTTGTTTTTTTTTACCTTTGTGAGAGTAATTTTGTGTTTTTTTTGGTGGCGACTCATTTCGTTGGCAGATGCAGATGCGGTACCTTTTAAAGACAGTTTGGCGCGTTGGCAATGAGCGATACAGCAGCTGGATCGATCACGTGACTTTGTCTTAAAGCGACCCACGCATCGATACAGGCTTCGCTCTGTGAGCTTGATACATGCGTCGGTGCGTCAGTGTTGCAGGACCCATCACTAGTCGGTAAGTGACGTTTGCCATTTTTGTTTAGATCATTTGCTATTGCATGTGCCTATTTTAATGTGTTGCTGGACTTTTGGATCAAGCCCTAGATCGACGGCGCGCAGGGAAACTGATCAATATTGTAGGTATATTGAGTGTTTGTTTTAGCTTCATGATTTTGAATGGTTTCATAAAATTGATATTTTATTGGGTAATATTTTAATCGATAATGTTGTTTGTTTTTCAGCTGTGCTGTCTCTGCTGTCCCTTTTTTGTTCTTTTGATTGATTTGTAATTTTGTTTTGGTTAGTCCGTCCAGCCGTAAAGGCGGTTATTGATTGAGAGTAGGCTAAGTTGTGTAAGGGCGGACTAACCTCCCTTTTGTTTTTTGTTTAATTGTTTGTGCCACTTCCCTTTATCTCCCAGATCGCAGGTCATGCATAGCGCTGATTCCCAGCTGCACTGAGACCCGAATTGTTTGCAGTGTGTGCGCCACGATTGCAGTGTCGCTAAGCGGGGTGTGACGGTTTGCAGTGTTGTTATTTTCGCACCGTTGGTGTGGTAAGTCTCATGTGCAGCTGGGATATCAGCAGGATGTGTTGTAAGTCCTGTCTGGAAATAACTGGGAATTTTATGTCTAATTAATGTAATAAATAATCAATTTATATCTTTGCCCCATTTACTCATACCTTGTCCTCGGTTACACAACAACAACAACTACAACTAACTTAATCTAAATAATTTAATGTATTTGGTAGACCATAAAAACAGCAGAGCTGCAAAAACAAGTAGATGTCAAATATTAATAAATACCAATAACTAGAAATGTGCATAAAAGAGTTTTGCTGGGTGTTGTCAGTGTCAGTAGTGTGTATGTAATGTCTATACAATCCATGCAAAGAAGCTGTGGTTATTAACACAAAGTGGTGCTAATAAAATGGAAAGCACAAGTTTCTTATAACACTAAAATCTCAAAGTGCTTGACTTATATGTGTAAATCATTTTATGTACTATTAAACACTTTTCTTGTGAAAGCACAAAAAGGGAAACACTCACTGTAATGATCCTGTGTAATCACCACAGCTTACAGCTGTTTACAGCTGTTGGTTTTGGCTCTGTTGGTGTTTTTGTTTTGTTTTGTTTTTTGTTATTGCTAACCCTTAAAGTTTGGATTTGTTTGGCTGAATTTTAAATTCATGTCATGTTCTAAGAATATCTCCAACACAACAGGCTGATATGCAGCTCCAAACCATGATTGGCTGCTGTACAAGTGAATGGTTTTAACTTTGACCTTTGACCTTTGACCTCTCTGCTCTGTGTTGTTTCCTCTTTCAGACCAGAAAAACATCACAGCTGAGTCTGGACAGAACGTCACTCTGACATGTCGAGCTTCAAACAACATCATAGTTGTAAAATGGATCAGAGCTGATCTGAAGTCAGATTATGTCCTTTCCCCCCCCCGGGATGATCTGTTTGTTCCAGCCAACCAGCATCAGACAGACTGTGAACGCTTACAGGCAAACATCACACTCATGATCAGTGATTCATTTTTCTCTGAACTTTAAATTAAATACATTTTACTTCATGTAGTTGTTTGTTCTGAGTCACTTTATAAGACCCTTTCTGACCTGTACAGTCTGTTGATGGTGTTTGTCTCCTGCACTGTAAGTAAAGTTTCTTGACATGAATGTTGTTTCCTGTTGCTTCATGAGTAAAACAGAACTGAAACATAATGTGAGCTGGAATCAATCCATAGTTGGTTTGTGGGAAATCATTTTTCTTGCTTTTCACCACAAAAAATGACCACACCGACCAGCCAATCGGTGACATCAGTTTACTACCTGCTCAGATCTCTTGGAACCCCGGCCGAGCAGGTACTAAAGAAATACCTGATACCAGGTACTGATGACCATTCACACTCACATTCACACCTCTGGGCGATTCAGAATCACCAGTGAACTTAACCCCACTGACTGCATGTCTGTGGACTGTGGGAGGAAGCTGGAGTACCTGAAGAGAACCCACACAAACACAAGGAGAACATGCAAACCCCCCACAGAGACACCCCGACCAGGTGGTGGATGCAAAGCCTGGGTGTCACCATGTGGCCCTCTTAAAAATATATTTAGGTACTTTAAATATACACAACATGTAAACTATAAATAATAATAAATGAAAGTTATAACGCTACTTATGTCAGCTGTAACTCGTCTGGACTCTAATTTTTACAGTTTTGATTTTATTATTGAGTGTCGGTGCAAAAACTAAAAAAAAAAACCCAAATGAACAGTTCTCAATAAATATAACAAACATACAACATACACTGATAAACACACAGAGCCGATCTGAGTTTTTTTTTAAAAAACTGATCATCTGCCAAGAAGTCATTTCCATCCATCCAGCTGGAGCCTATCCCAGCTGTCATAGGGCGAGAGGCGGGGTACACCCTGGACAGGTCGCCAGTCTGTCGCAGGGCCAACACACAGGGACAAACAACCATTCACACTCACATTCACACCTATGGGCAGTTTAGATTTTTCAATTAACCCATCCCCACATTTCCAATGTTTCTATTTATTTTTTTATTTTATTTTTATGTGTAATGTCTTTACTTATATTGGTAAGTAGACTTTAGTGAACATGACTTATGACGGGTTATATAAAATATAGAAATAAGCTGTTTAGTAAAGTATCTTAAAGACTGTGTTATTTGACACATTTCACATATACACCAACAAGTCATTTACAACAATGTAAATACGGCCAATCATTTTAATGCGGAAACCAGGAAACCAGTTCGGGGCACAACCGTATTTGGCGCCGTTACCGTCCCGAGCGAACGTCTTCACGGCGACAAGATGGGTAGCGGTGTTCGTACGTCGCTCTTCGGGATTCTTTTCCTCCGTTATTTCGCGTTTGCATCAACAGGTGAGTATGTAACTCTTAGATTGCTGATGAATTGATTTGCCGTTATTGGCATATTAAACACACGCAACCGGGACGTAAACGTGATTAGCGAAGCTCGCCGGTTACCGGGCTTCGAGCGCAAGTTAGCTCGCTAGTTGCGAAGTAGAAGCGGCTCTGTGTGGTGTGAGTTTTCTGTGTGTTTTGCTTAGTGTTGGCATTTGTGTGTAGTTTAAGTGATCACTGTTAGAGCCACCGAGACATGATGGACATCGTTTTTCGGCTAAAACCTCAGAAAACAGAAAACGTTCACTTCAATCAAAACAGCTACCCACCGAGCTAGCGACAGCAAGTCGACACGTCACGCTAAAGTTAGCCTGTCGGTGCAAACAAGAGTGGCGGAGAAAAAGCGGACTGTCCCGGATTACTTTCACATGACAGGGGATTTTAATCAGGCAAACCCGAAGTTGGCATTAATATAATGCTATTAGCATGTGCGGTGCTCTGCTACGGGAGAAAATTAAGAATAAAAAGCTCGAAACTGACTTTTCGACACGATGTCGTGCTTCCGTAGCGATCAGCGAAGGAGGAGAAGCGCTACCGCGAGGCTTAATGGTCGCGGCGAGTAACAGGTCGGCTGGCTTCACCCCGGCGCACAAATCACAGCTCACTTTACCGCGTTATCTCAGGAGAACAACCAAGCCACTAAAGAAGTACTAAAACTTGTACTAAAACAAGTAAAAGTACTAAAACACACTCACAACTGGAACACTGATCAGAATCAGAACCTCGTTAACGGCGTCAAGTACCTGCTGAGAACATCACTGTAGTGAAGTTTATCTCCCCATCCAGAAACCCTGGATTACAGCCAAGGTCAGGGATAAAATTTGATTAGTACTTTGAACATTACTGTGTGATGTGGTTAATGAACCATAGTCACGGTGGAGGTATGGCTGAGCAGCAATGCTTTTATTCCTTGTCCTGGATCGCCATCTTGTGGCAGATTTGGGAATTGTTTAGGAAGTATTTTCCTATTTTTGTACATTGAGGTGTCGCAGCTTCTTAGTATGTTTTTCCTGTCGATGTCTGTTATTAGTTTTTTTAAACACGTACTATCACGTTGAACATAAAGTAAAGTTAACCTCTTGCAGCCTCTTCTGCAGCACAATCCAGCGTTACACAAACGTGCAGCACTGTGTACAGTCCGCCCTACAGGACCGACTCCACAGCACACAAACCAGGCTGTGGCCCCGCCGTCTTTACTCTCCTCACCAGCTCTATAACCAGGGCTGAAACACGACCTCCCCACGCTGTGTGTCCGTGTTTACCACAACACGCAGAGACTCTAACATGTACCGAATGTGCTGCTTTGCTTTGTATTATCCATTAACAAGTTTGAGGAAAAAACATCAGCGTGGAGTCATGGATAGCCTTGGACCTTGAAATATAATTTGGACTTTAATGTGGAAATTTTGATGTTGTTCTCAAAAAAAATCTTTCTTGTATTAATGTTGCCCTGAGACTCTTTGATAGGAGTGACAGAGAGAGTCACTGATCTTCACTCTGCTTGGCTGCTGTACAAGAGACTAGTTGCATTTTAACCTTTAACCTCTCTGATCTGTGCTGTTTCCAGCTGTGTCTGGACAGAACATCAATGTGACGTGTCGAGCTCCAAACAACAACACAATCACAACTGTAAAGTGTAGAAGACCTGACCTGGGAAATAAATATGTGTTTTTGTATCGGCAAAAGCGCATTGATACCAATAACCAGCAAAATAACCATTATTTTAATGACATTTAAATCATGACTGAAAACGAGTATGGAAATTGTTAACGTGTGTTATCCATTTGAAACCAAATTAAAATGAAAACCAGCGCAAAACATCGAACTAAAATAATAACGCTGTGAAAAAAAAAACAATTGTTTAAGGTTACGCTGACACGGTCCTGAAATTCTGCTGGACTCACATGTTTCATGCTTCTCTTTGAGTGTTTTTGGATGGAGCCCATCCCAATAATCACTGTTCTAGAAATGAAAAGTTGCACTTTAACCTTCATGACCTCTCTGCTCTGTGTTGTTTCCTCTTTCAGCCCAGAAAAACATCACAGCTGTGTCTGGAGAGAACCTCGTTCTGACATGTCGAGCTCCAAACAACAACATCACAGTTTTAGACTGGAGCAGACCAGACTTGAAAGATAGCTCTGTCCTTTTTTATGACAAAGGGGTCAAATTTAATACCACCAACCAGCATCCGTCTTTTAAGAACCGGGTGGATCTGCAGGACAGAAAGATGAAGGATGGAGACGTGTCTTTGATTCTGAAGAATGTGACGATTAATGACACTGGAACATACGAGTGTGGTGTCATCCAGAAAGCAAGAGATGGTTTGAAGATCATCAGCAACATCACACTGAGAGTTGTTGATCCTCCAGGTGAGTGAGTAGAGCTGAGTGTGTGTGTGATCAGAGGTGAAGCTGCTTCCTGGTTGTTGATGTTTGTTTCTAAAGATGTTGTTGATGAGACTTTGTAGAAAGCAGCTGGTCTGAGTGATGTGATCAGAGTGCAGTAGATAATGTCTGACAGCAGTTTGAAGAGGAAATGGATTCTGTTCTGTTCTTCACTCATCACCTACCTGACAGCTGACACCTCACACCTGTTTCTCACCTGCAGCTCAGACAGGAGGACACACAGAGGATGGAGGGAAGGAGGATGGAGGGAAGGAGGATGGACACACAGAGGATGGATCTGTTGGAATGAAAGTTGGTCTTCCTGTTGGCGTTATTGTTGCTGTTGTTGTTGTTATTGTTGGTGGTTTTCTGATTTACAGAAAAGTTAAACCAAACAAACAGGGTTCATACCAGCCTCCAGTTAAAATTCAGCTTGTTTGAAATGTTTCGGTTTTTCCAGCTGATCAGAGTCTCCCAGAGAACAGTTGAGGATATCCTGAAATTAATTTTCATGTCCTCGCTTTTCTACTCTGAGCACTCAAAGCGCTTTATACAACTAATTCATTCACACGAGCACTTCTTCCAGTCTCTTAAGTGCTCAATCAAACATTCATACACATTCACATGGATCAATGGATGCATCGGAGAGCAACATGGGGTTAGTATCTTGCCCAAGGATATTTGGCATGCAGACTGGAGCAGCCTGGGATCGAACCACTGACCTTCTGGTTAGCGGCCACCTGATCTACAGCCTTCCTGTATGGAAATTCAAGTGTGCCAGGACTCACAGGTGATTGGCTGGCCAGGGACCTATGCCCGCCCAACTGCATGCAGATCGGCATGTGCCAGTCCACACACGCCATTGGCTGCTGCGGGATCCTCGGGTGCAGCGGACCAATGACGCGGCAGCCTGCGGTTACCTAGGAATACAAAAGGCTGAGGATTCTTCACTCGTGGGGGACTCTTTGATTTGAGCAGACTGTGTAGGCTGTCCCTCCTGCCTCTGGCCTCGGTTTTTGAGAGAGTGTTCTTGTGTGTTTTTTTTCCAATCATGTAAGACAAACGAGCTGAAATGTAACACCAGCAAGTGCCAAAAGACAATTTTCACAGATTTCTTCAAATTGTTTTCTTTGGTGCAAAAAACAGACTGTGTGGATTTTTCCATATTACTAACATGCCAATTTGTTTGTTGTGATTTATTATCAGCCAGACTCATATTTTCTTTAAATGACAAATTTATTTAAGACGGAGTGATTTATGTAAGTCTGGGATGGTACGTGTTAACAGCCGCTCATAGATCCTACCTGCCGGATCTTCTTTTCATTGATATTGCTATTATGACTGATGAAGCCGAGCTGGTGAGTTTCTGTGTTAACTAAGTAACATGTTAAAGCTATAAATATGACTATTACTAAACTGTACTGTCATTAATAGTGTTGCTTTGTTAATGTTGTATGGTTGTTTTATTTTGTGTCTTTCAGTTGATTACCTGGCTTCTGTAAAGGCACGATTACTGTACTGGTGTTAGCTTATGCTTGTGCAATAAAACTTATAAAAGGCAGCAATCAGATGCCCGAGCCTGAGTACGACACAGTTTCATCAGTTAAAACACACCCTTACGGTGGGAGTTTACTAATTTAAAGGTAGTTAGCTTAGTAAAAACCGTACACAGACAAACAGTCCAGCAAACATTTTCACATTTTATTTTTACATTTCCAATAATTAATGATTATTTATTTTAAAGTTGTATAAAAATGATCCAAATTAGAAGTTTTGTCTTTAACTCCTCAACGTCTGACCAACAATCATGCTGAGCTACAAGTCTTTGTATTTATCTGTAAAGGAACTTTTCCCAAACAAAGAGTTTGTGCTTCAAATGTTTCTACTGTAAATAAAGTTCCTGTTGATATGATTGTTGTTGTAAATAAATCTGAAGCTGGAATCAAAGTAATCCATGTTTTTTTTTTCTTGCAGATTTCAGACAATTTTACAAAAAATATTAAGAATAAATCCCATAAACTGTCAAAGTTTATAAACACAACAGCTGTTATAAATGTTGTAAAACATGTTTATGTTTTAATTTGTTAACCTGGTTGTTTATGACTGCAGAGAGAAAGAACAAAGGATTTAACTGATGTGATGTAAGTCTTGCTCTGATGTGCAGACATGGAAACACTGAAAACCTCATTCACATGTTTCACACATCACACTGATTTTGATGTTTTCTTTCCACTAATGTGACAAAAACGTCCTTCATGCATCTCCAGCTGGTTTCTTGACCATGACGACGAGTTCACTGTACTCAGGTCGCCTCCACAGTCTCCACATCTCAAACAAATGTGTTGGAACGAGAGATTCACATCATGTTCATGTTGTGCTCTAATTGGCTCTCAGGTCAGCTGTTACACCATCTCTAAATGACCTCCACCTCCTGCCACTGGATGTGGTGAAAGGTGGAGTATTCAGAGGATTACAGTCAAAGTAAATCAGTATGAGGTCAACAACATGGCGAGAAACACTTTGGTGTTTAAAGCGATAGATCTTTGACACTAGGAGGAGAATATAAAGGGACAAATGGTTCACGTGTCTCTACAAAGGCCTTTATATACACTTCATATCCAGTTATAATTTAAAGCGAAATTCTTCTGAGTTAACATCCTGTAGATTTGGGACTAATCCTCTTTCTCCATGGATCCAGTGGTGGTGACTAATCTAGAACTGGTTCTGCGTTCCCATCAGGAAAAGTGGGTTTCTGCTGAGAGGTGGAGTTCACCTCATTGCCAGTAGAGGGCAGCATCAGAGCTCGGTTTGATCACAGCACTGAGCTGCTGGTCCATTTTTATAGAAACTTGCTCCTGAGCACTTCAGTCGTGACTCTCACCTCTGCTGGTCTGAAGAAGTCTGAAGTTATTGAACCAGCGACGTCTCCAGACTCTCTAACACTGAATGAGGTCACAGATGTTTACGACCTCAGCACACACTGCACAGGAACTAAGACTCACGTGTGCAGCTGCTTAAAATGAAAATTATGTGTTGGTGCTATTGATGTGCAGTGTTGGTCAAGTTACTTGAAAAAAGTAATCAGTAACTAATTACTGATTACTTCCCCAAAAAAGTAATCCCGTTACTTTACTGATTTCTTATTTTCAAAAGTAATTAATTACTTAGTTACTTTTTAAAACACGATTTACAAACCTGAAGAGGTGATAGAGCGATAGATCTTTCAGCCCAATTCTACTTTTTCTGCATAATCCATCATACAAAATGTAATCAAATGGAAAAGTCTCTTTTTCTAACTTGTTTTATTAGTTTTAATCTTTTAACTTTATGCATCAAGCAAAAATTTAATTACATGCAACATTCACTGACTGGAAGAAATTTGTTTAACATTTAAACTTATTTTCTGCACATTCCAGCACATAAAATACATCTTTTGTGTTTACACTCAGTCTTTCAAATAGATGCAAGTAAAACACAGCAGAAAATAAATAAAGTCAAAGACTCAGCAGTCCTGTTGCTCTATTTTCACCTGTAAAGCAGAAGCGGGGTAGGCGGAGGTTTACGGTCAGTTGAAGAACCTGCGAGTTTCTCTGTGAATTTCCCATTACGTCATAGCACACTCGGTGCTTGCTTGGAAGTTTAGGGGTTTTTTTTTCGCTGTAAAAAGAAGTTTTCTTCCCACGCACAACGGACACTAATGTTTTTGTCACTTTTTATGGAATCAAACTCAAAGTAAGGTCAGTACTTCCACGCTTTAAACGCTGCACGCTCATACTCTCTCCCACACTTGATACATTATCCATTGTTGATCTGCACACAGCTGTTGCCACGAACGTCGCACTCGCTTACGTCACTGTCATGAGACATTCTCGCAAAAAAAAAAAAAATCATGGTTTTAGTAACGCAGTAACGCAGCGTGCTCACGGGAAAGTAACGGTAATCTAATTACCGTTTTTGCAATAGTAATCCCTGACTTTACTCGTTACTTGAAAAAAGTAATCGGACAGGTGTAACAGTGTACATAATAAAGCCCCAAGAGTGTTTTTGATATTTATTTCTGACATGTGAAAAACATTTTTTAAAGAATATGTTTCAAAGTTAATTAATTCATGAGAATAAAATCTAATGTTTAATTAAAGCTTCAGTGACAAACTACAGCCAACAGGTGGCAGCACATCTCTCTTCCCCTCATGAGCACAGCCACTTTACCACCATCACTGCTCACTACAAGGCCTGTTTCTGTTTTGCTCCAATTTTAAAACTCAGGGGGAAGAAACAGATGTTCATGTTCAGGGGCTCTCCTGCATGCGCGCGCGCACACACACACACACACACACACACGCACGCACACACACACACACACACACACACACACACACACACACACACACACACACACACACACACACACACACACAGTGTCCATAGGTTTAGTTTAATTATTTATTCTGGCCGCATCCTGTTCACAGCATCAGCTGAAACCAAAGAAAGTACAGCAACAATCTGATGATCTGATTCTGGGGGATCGTGCAGTTGTTTATGTGGCTGTTTTTGTCAAACAGGAAACATCCACAGCAAAGAATATTAGTGAAACAGCGCAGGAGGAGAAAATGTGCAGCTTCACCCTCTAAATTATTTCTGCTTTAACTCTGGAATGATGATGTCATGAAATTGATTAAATCAAATTTCTGACCAGTAGTGTTTGTGCTGTGCTGAGTCGATTATTTACAGGCTGTCTACAGAGGAGTCTCCTTCTGCCTCATTTCAGTTTCCCAAAGTGAAAAGTCACACTCCACCAGTCCCCACCTTATCATAAATGTTTATCTACAAGTCACTGCAATACACGTCCCCTGAGCTCTGCCTGCGGTTATGACAGAGTTCACGAGCTGCACTCGTGGCTTCTGACTGTTCAAAAAAAGGTGACTGACAGTCAGCTGTTTTTTTTTATTTTTTATTATGGAAGCAAAGGGCACCGCGCGAATAGCAGACGCTGAAGATTCACCACTACCAGCATGACTTTATGATGACAGAGAAAATAAATAAATACATGAAACCAGTTCATGTTGGAAAAAGAAAGATAAAAACAGACCTTAATGGATCCTTTAAAGTCTGGATGTGAGGGAGTGTTGAAGGTGCTGGAAGTCACGATCTTTTGAACGGGACAAAGTGAAACTAAGCCGTCATCTCCAGAGGATAGACTCATCTGTGGCACCACGTCTGCAGCTTTCATGAAAAGCTGTTTTGGTAGTTATTATATACAGGACATTATCCCCAAGACATAAAAACCACATGTACAAACCTGACATCAAGTGTTTTAAAAAAAAATTGCTGACTTTGCCCAAAATAAGGTTTTAAAAAGCTTTGCTAGCTCTGGAAATAAAAAAAAAAAAAAAAAAAGAGTTACTGAGTGACAGTTTAAGTCTGGAGGGTTAATATTTACACTGTGTTGTGTTTCTGTAAACAGAGTTTTAATCATGAGAGGAAATAACCCAAGAGGATCTGAAATGAGCTGCAGCCATCCCTGCGACAGCCCAAAAACAGTACCAGTCACTGTTAGAGGAAATACTTTTCTTCTTGACTGTGCTGATTCAACTCGTTTTTTAGTTTGTCAAATAGAAATCTAAACATATTTGAATGCTGGACTTCTACATTAACTAAGAAAGTGATTTTTACAGGAAAGTATTTAGGACAAAACACAGAATTACAGAGTTACTCAGACTTAAATGAAGGAAGAGGAAATGCACAAATGTAAACAGGCTCAAGTTAATGACATAATTTCCCCATTTTTACTTTAATCAGAGAAAAAAGGCCCCAGAGGAAATAAGACCAAACAAACAAACCCTTCACTCTGTTACTTGTGATTAGGGGTGGGTTTTTATAATCGATTCATCGATTAAAATCGATTCTGGCTTGGATAACGTAAAATCGATTCATTAAAATCCTGAATCGATTTTTTAATATAAATTTATTTTGTCCGAAATGCCAGAATCTCAGGTGACATCTCACAAAATTTCAAGAACCACCAAACAGTAAATGAGAGCAGATAGAGACACATAGACTTAAACACACAGCGCGACCCGCGGATCAGAATCGGTTAGATGTTGCCTTTCTCACAGTCGGGGCTGAAAGCCGACAGCTCGCTGATCTGGGTCCGCGCTTTGTGTTCACGCCCTTTATGCGCTGATTCTAAAGCTGTTAGTTTTTCTCTCACTCCAAACAATATTGACCGAACCAGCAGCAAAAGAAGATCCAAAAGCTTCACATAAACATCGTCATGAATTCACTCTTTTACTGTTTTGCTTCCATTGCGATGCGCAGCTCTCTCTCTCTCCCTCTCTCCCCCCCCCCCCCCCTCTCACTCTCTCGAACAGTTTCGCTTTCTTCATTATTCGCTTGCTTGTTACGCACAAGTCTACTGTTGCTTACAGCGCTGTCGGCCGCTGTTTTTTTCCCTTTTACATTCTTCCGAAAAGAAAACCTCATTTCTGCTGTTCAATACTGAACAAATTGAAACTTTTTAAAATTATTAAAAATGCAAAATGCTTAGCCGTGTCTCTAATAAAACAGCTGTAACGTCAGAGGTAATGTTCATTAATTAATGGTTTTCTTTCGTTTTTGATGTACTGCAGAATATTTTTATAAAATCCCAGGCCAGGAAAATCACCTACATGTTTTTCTGTGTTTTATCTTCAGCTACTTTGACACAAAGGCATCTGCTGTGATGCTCACACCTTTGATAAAGTCTTGCGAGTGTCAGCTTCCTTTTTATAGATACAAAAATATGTAAATGTTCTGATCTGAATTATATTTCTGACTGTCAAAATTTCCCAGATTTAAATCAAATCGAATCGAATCGAATTAAATCGAATCGTGGATCGAATCGATTCTGGACCTTGTGAATCGGAATTGAACCGATTCTAGAAATCAGTGACGATACCCAGCCCTACTTGTGATGCGTGAGGCTCTCATTTTATTTCTGTGATCAGCACAGATCAACAACAATAGATATCATAAAAGTATGTCACAACAAACAAAGGAGAAATATAAAAACATGGTACAGAGAAATGAACATGTTCAAATGCATACATACGAATACACAGAAAATATGTATCATCTCCTAATTTGAGCCACATAACATAAGAAAACATAACAAAAAACAGAGTGAGGCTCCATTTCCCTTTCATACAGGCTTTCATACCTCGATCTTCCTTCAAATTCCTGATGCGACCTCGTGTCCTGCTCACTTTCATTTATTCAGGTTTTAGTTTTGAACATCCGTCCATCTTCTACCACTTTTATTTTGCTCATTGCACTGTCCCCTTCTGATCTTCAAATATCCTTTTTATGACAGTGGATATTTACAATGGACTCGGCTCATCACTCAGAGTCAGATTGGATCCACAACATTTGTACTGACGGTGGTGTGATCAGTGGTGGGTAACAAAACAAAAAACAACAAGTGAAACATTAACATTGAGTACACTAGTCAAAGATCGATAAAAACCAGAAACCTCTGGACTGTTTTCAGAGCAGCTGCTGCTTTTAGATCTCAGAGGAAGTCCCTCTCTGACCTCTGCCACAGAGCGCTCTGCAGCCTCACCACACACCTCAAACGGAACTTCACGACTGAGCAGTTTTCTGATGAGTTTCAACGCCTTAAGGCAGCACAACAGGCGAGGATGCAGATCAGGAGAAAGGACCAGATCCTGAGGCATCAGAACAGGAAACGAGCCAAACTGTCTGGGCTGAAAGCACCAACTGACTCAGATTGTGTTAAAACGTCTTCAGATTGAAAATCCTCCCTATTCACCAGATTAATGCTCATGTGAAGTCCTGAAAACGAAAAAACGCTGAAAGATCAACTGTGTATTTTGCACAGAGGAATAAGAACAGGACGTCATGACAGAAGTCTAAAAACAGCCACGACCGAGGTGGAGATCTGAACATGAGATCAGCTGAATTTAAATCACTGATAAGGTTTCTGATATTTACAGATCCAACTCAGACCTTTCCACAACTCACATAATAACACAATAAAACCATTATGATAATGGTTTTTATGTTTTATTAAATAAATATTATGGGTATACTATAATCACATATTAGATTACATTGATTCATTATTTCTAATGGGGGTGATGGACAGAAAGCAGGAAGGTGGCTGATTGGCTGCAGTTGCCACAAACAGAAATAAGTAAAGTGTTTAAAAGTGCAAAATAAAAACTTAAAGTTAATAAAGTGCTTAACTCACTGAGAGAACTTGCTAACCTTGCTACTGTGGCCTCATTTTAATGCCCCGTCTAATCAGAGCTTACATAAACTGATCTACTCTACGTCTGTCTCCTCCACCTCTCTACCTGCTGTTCTCACGGTAAAATCAAGCTCTGCAGAAACTGCACAGAATAAAGTTAAACTTGATAGAAAAAAGGAGAAGAAAAATAAACAGATTTAAAGTCTATAAAAAGCTTGTTGCAGCCACAGTATTGATGTAATGTTACTTTTAATGGTTGTTGGGAGAAAATGACTCCCGAATGTGACTCGAGATCAGAGGAGTGGTGCATCGAACCCTTGTTGCTGTGAGTTGAGTGCTGTCAACAGACGCTCTGTTTATGCTGTCTGCTCGCTAAATAACAATGCTTCACACATCGTCTCAAACATTTCAGATCAACTCTTTAACATTTCAGGTAGATGTTCATAAGAGTTGCCGCGTGTTGATGATTTCCATTTTCTGTTGAAAAATACTGCAACACAAACGCCAACAATAAGACAACTTACAACTGCAACAATAATGATAATTAAAACATGCGTGTCCTTGTGTTCTCCAGTCGGATCTCCTGAAGAGAAAAACAAAAACAAAACAGGTGAGAGGCCTGAGGTATGCTGACAGCATTTCTTCTTTTACACTGTGAAATACGCCTGGCAGTTAGCAGAGGTCATAACGTCTAACAGTGACGTAACTGTCAGAAAAGTAATAAAAGTATCGGCAGGCGCTCTGATCATAAACACTGAGCACATCACTGTGCTCATGTTTCAGAAACCAACGCTTTTATTTTTTCTCTCAAACACTTGCATGTGTATTAGGTAAAGTACCTTTCAAAAAAAAACCCTCAACAGCAAGCAACAGAACGAAATATAAACTTAAATATAAATATATATACACTTCTAAATACATTTTCCTCACAGAAAGAAAAAAAGCAGGGGCGCACCCAAAGAGCAGAGTGCAGGGTGACACTGCACCACATGAAATCTGAAACTTTAGTTCATTATTTTACACTTTTAGTTGTAAGTCTACTGATATACAGGGAGTGCAGAATTATTAGGCAAGTTGTATTTTTGAGGAATAATTTTATTATTGAACAACAACCATGTTCTCAGTGAACCCAAAAAACTCATTAATATCAAAGCTGAATGTTTTTGGAAGTAGTTTTTAGTTTGTTTTTAGTTTTAGCTATTTTAGGGGGATATCTGTGTGTGCAGGTGACTATTACTGTGCATAATTATTAGGCAACTTAACAAAAAACAAATATATACCCATTTCAATTATTTATTTTTACCAGTGAAACCAATATAACATCTCCACATTCACAAATATACATTTCTGACATTCAAAAACAAAACAAAAACAAATCAGCGACCAATATAGCCACCTTTCTTTGCAAGGACACTCAAAAGCCTGCCATCCATGGATTCTGTCAGTGTTTTGATCTGTTCACCATCAACATTGCGTGCCGCAGCAACCACAGCCTCCCAGACACTGTTCAGAGAGGTGTACTGTTTTCCCTCCTTGTAAATCTCACATTTGATGATGGACCACAGGTTCTCAATGGGGTTCAGATCAGGTGAACAAGGTGGCCATGTCATTAGTTTTTCTTCTTTTATACCCTTTCTTGCCAGCCACGCTGTGGAGTACTTGGACGCGTGTGATGGAGCATTGTCCTGCATGAAAATCATGTTTTTCTTGAAGGATGCAGACTTCTTCCTGTACCACTGCTTGAAGAAGGTGTCTTCCAGAAACTGGCAGTAGGACTGGGAGTTGAGCTTGACTCCATCCTCAACCCGAAAAGGCCCCACAAGCTCATCTTTGATGATACCAGCCCAAACCAGTACTCCACCTCCACCTTGCTGGCGTCTGAGTCGGACTGGAGCTCTCTGCCCTTTACCAATCCAGCCACGGGCCCATCCATCTGGCCCATCAAGACTCACTCTCATTTCATCAGTCCATAAAACCTTAGAAAAACCAGTCTTGAGATATTTCTTGGCCCAGTCTTGACGTTTCAGCTTGTGTGTCTTGTTCAGTGGTGGTCGTCTTTCAGCCTTTCTTACCTTGGCCATGTCTCTGAGTATTGCACACCTTGTGCTTTTGGGCACTCCAGTGATGTTGCAGCTCTGAAATATGGCCAAACTGGTGGCAAGTGGCATCTTGGCAGCTGCACGCTTGACTTTTCTCAGTTCATGGGCAGTTATTTTGTGCCTTGGTTTTTCCACACGCTTCTTGCGACCCTGTTGACTATTTTGAATGAAACGTTTGATTGTTCGATGATCACGCTTCAGAAGCTTTGCAATTTTGAGACTGCTGCATCCCTCTGCAAGATATCTCACTATTTTTGACTTTTCTGAGCATGTCAAGTCCTTCTTTTGACCCATTTTGCCAAAGGAAAGGACGTTGCCTAATAATTATGCACACCTGATATAGGGTGTTGATGTCATTAGACCACACCCCTTCTCATTACAGAGATGCACATCACCTAATATGCTTAATTGGTAGTAGGCTTTCGAGCCTATACAGCTTGGAGTAAGACAACATGCATGAAGAGGATGATGTGGACAAAATACTCATTTGCCTAATAATTCTGCACTCTCTGTATATTGCTGGATTAATATAGATAAAACCACCGAGCAGCATAACTGAATAAAATTTCCATTTTATACATTAAAAGAATGCACATATTAATGCTACAACAACTATGATCCAGTCATATCATGCATGTTTTTCTGCATTATAATTTACTCTGCCATAGGCACTCTACAACATAAAACTCAGTTTAAACAGTTCTCATGTCCGACATCTGTGTCAGCCTCAGAGCCTCTGGCTATCAGCTCTTTGCCTTTTTCTCGGTTCACTGCACCACCACCTTCAAAACTCTAAGACAGTCAAAGAAGTAAAATGCACTCGGCTGGTATAATCACACACAGGAAAATGAGCAATAACAGATGTCTGAATGAAAATAAAACGGGGCCAATAAACAACTACGTCAGATCAGATTTATCACCACTCACATGCCACTGCAGGAAGCATCAGCATATGTCAGGTAACACAAGTAGAAAGATCATGTTAACTGCAGACTGCAGTGATCTTTCATAAACCACGTCAAGTTCGTGGAAAGTAGACCAAAAAAGATAAATAATTGCAAATCCTCTGCAGTGATAAAAGTCTTTTTGGAGAAAGACAAAAGACAAAAGGCTTTTTGCATCTCTTTTTCCTTTTCTTTTGTTTTTGTTTTGGTCTTCTGTTTTTACCACGCATGGACAGACAATGCTTCCCTCAGAGAACATCTGTGGGGGGTGCAAAAAGCCAGCGTCAAAGTTCAGATACACAAAAAGCTCTTTTGTGCTTAGCAGTGCAGCGAGGACTGCACTTTGGCTCTGCATGTCCCTACAAGTCAGAAGAAGAATAAGTAGTAAGGTGGACCTCTCAACTCACCAGAGTCTATGACTGTGAGGTTGATGGACTGCCTGGACTCATTTTGGACTCTCTGACCGCTGCTGAGATCACTGGTTATAATCCGACACTCATATGTTCCTGTATCGTTGACGTTGACGTTCTTGAGAATCACAGAAACGTCTCCGTTTTTCATAGACGGGTCTGCCAGCTCCACTCGGCCTTTAAAACGCTCGTGCTGGTAGCTTTCATATGAGCGCCGGTTTCGGTAGAAGAAGACGTATCCATCTAACTTAATCTCAGGTATGCTCCACTCTAACAGGGTGATATTTACACCCCTGGGATCCTGACAGTGAAGAGTGACATCTTGTCCAGGCCTCACTTTTATCTCTGTGTGACCAAAGACAAAAGAAAAAAAGAACAAACATTGATAAGATGTTGCGATCCATTTCTTTACGACATATTGTGTAGAAATGCTGGCTAACTCCTCCTGTACAGTTCTTTTTTTTTCAGTAGACGAGCATATCTAGAGACATCTGACAGGAACTATTTGGATCGAGGAAGTCTTAAAAAAACATCAGTGGATTAATCAAAGTAATGGATTCCTGCAGCTCGACATATTTCCAAAACAAGGCCAGGGACCAAAGAGAAATCTGCTTTTTTTTTTTTTTTTTTAAATTTCCTCTTGATGATGCACTTTCACACACAGTGACAAATGTCCTTGATAGATGTAGGCCAGATGTAGGCTGTTATGGGCCTACTTTTCTGTTGCTTGTTGGGGAAAGCGTCCTCCATAAATGCGTATGCGTCACCTGCTCGTGTGAATAACTCATGCACAAGAAGAGAAAAGAATAAAAGCAAACTCATCCTCCTCAGTGGTTATTAACCTACCCATGTGTATTCATTTACAGAAAAGAGGCTGCAAAAGCTACTGACTTAGATTACAGCACTCGATGTTTGTTTGTGTCTGTCTGGGTTATTTAAGATCACCTCAAGGGATCAAAAACTTTCTTGAAATCTTGAAATGCCTTGAGTAACAAGCTCTTCTCTAGGAAAACCAGACTTTCATCATACGGTACCAAGTGTTATGGATCAGACTTTGTGGCTATTTTAAAATAATATTTCCTTTGAAAATAACACATTAATTTCCTCATGCTGTTCTGAATCGCTCAACTCTGTTGACTGTTACCACATGTGTAGCTAAGAACCCACAATGACACAGATTTGTAAATAAGAATAAAATAGAATAGAATAGACCTTTATTCTCATTGTACATGTACATTGAAATTGTAGGTGTGCCATGCCAACTGGGCGAGAGTGCAGGATCAAATAACAAACATGAGGAGTGTGTACAAAGCAAGAGAAAGGTCACGGATTAGCGAACAGGTTGTGAAGTCTCTTTTATTTCACGTGGCACACTCAGTTCCTTTACAGGAAAATGAGGATTGGTAGAGCCTAAATTAAGAGTTTCCTTTTCCTTGCTTCCTTCCAACTTAATGGTTTCATTTCTACCACTGCAGAAAACAAAAGTACAATATTGTGGACCTGACAGATTACTTGCACATACGCTTATGTTACACTTGTATGAACAAACTATAAACCTATGTCTGGGAGCTATGACGCCAAATGCAATAACATGTGATAGAGTTGTAACACATGAGGTCATTTTCTGGGTTCATGAAGAAATGTCTGCAATTACACCAGTAAACTTTTGATATGTTATAAAAAATTCATAGTGACATCATACCTATAACATTCTCTAGTGCACGCAACATACTGGGGAAAACAAAGGGAAGGAAAAAATTCTGATAACTGCATATTTCTTGTGTAGCTGATGTATCAGCTACACAAGAAATATCATCTGACAACTTAAAACTACTGTGTCGTGTTTATGCACACTGACTGTGTGCAAGTACAACGCAAGAAGTATGTCCCGAGAAAGGTTTAATCCCTGAGAGGGAGACAAAAAACTCCCAAAAACAAACACGACAAGATCAGCAAGATGCGTGTTGTGTTCTGTAATGTTTATATCATATTGCACCACTAGAGGGTGGTGTCGCAAAATAAGAGTAAAGCGGAGTCGGTAAAGGTTTGAGAGATAGAATACAGTTAGATGGCTAGCTGATAACTGATGTGTGTCACTGCTACCTCTTCGATGTTAGTCTGTGCTGAATTCATTAAAGAGCACTGTTCTTCATGAGGATTGGTTTATTACCGGCCACTATTACATTCTGGCGACGGGTAACCCCGGCGTGTTTTTTTTTCTGCTTTGAGTTTTTTTGCTGAGTCATCATGGCTGCAAACGTCCATCCGCCGCCGATGTTTTTGCCTTGCCCTGGAGATCCTGCTTTGCCATTCCACATGTGGATGCGTATATTCAACAATTATTTGCTTGTGATCAATGCAACAGGGAATGCTTGGCCTGAAGCACGAAGAAGAGCTACTTTACTTCACTGCTTAGGAACTGAGGGACAAAGGATTTTCTACTCACTGCCAAATACAGGTGACACTTTCGCCTCTGCTGTTACTGCCCTAGAACAATACTTTTCACCCAAGGTAAATGTTGTTGTGGAAAGACATGCTTTCAGACAGCGAACACAAGCTTCACACGAGACTGTTATCCAGTATGTGGCCAGCTTGCGTGACCTTGCTTCTAAATGTGAGTTTGATGACAGGACAGAAGAAATGATCCGTGATCAGCTAGTTGAACATGTGTCTAGCCCCAGCATAAGAGAAAGACTCTTGCTGGAACCTGATTTGACACTAGATAAAGCTGTTACACTGGCAACACAAATGGAATCTGCAGTTCAACAAGCTAAATCCATAGCTGCAGACAGTAGTACCCCAGTCCAAGCTGTGCAGTCTCACTCACACTCCATGCAGAGGAAACATAAGTACAATGCTCACCCTGCAAAGCCATCTCATGCAACAAAAACATCTAAGAACTGTTTTAGATGTGGTTCAAACAGTCATTTAGCCAACTTTCGTCAGTGTCCTGCTGCCAAAGCTACTTGTAAACTGTGTCATAAAATTGGACATTTTGCTCGTGTCTGCTGCTCATCCAAGACAAGAGATGTACGGGAAGTCCATCTACCAAAACTCACAGTCCTTTACTTAACAGATCCTTCTCATGCATCAAAAGGATTGCAATGCAGCATAAATGTGAGAACACCTACCTCATCAGTTAAGGACATTGAACTGATTGTGGACACAGGTTCTGCAGTTTTTATCCTGCCTAACCACATCTACGAAGAGCACTTCAGTGGTACGCCACTAAAACCACCTGACCTTCAACTAGTTACATACACGAAGAAAACAATCCCTGTGTTAGGCTGCCTGCAAGTCACAGTGAGCAGAGGAAATGCATCTGCCTCAGCTGTGTTCTTTGTTGTAAGGAAAGGAACTCCTCTTCTTGGAAGAGATCTGATGGAAGCGCTGAATGTCAGCATTGCAGGCAATACTGTTCTACCTCCATGTACTGATCCTACTGCTTCTGTGATGTCTACAAATCCATCACCTGCTTCTTGCATCCCTGCTGCCCCAGATATTGGCTGTGTGCGTGCCTTTGTGCATAAAGTGAAAGTTGACCCAACAGTCAAACCTGTGCGTCAGAAGCTGCGACGTCTCCCGTTCGCTGTGAGGGCTTCAGTTTCAGCAGAACTGGATCGTTTACTCAAAGCTGGTGTCATTGAACCGATTAATGCATCACCATGGGTGTCCCCAATTGTTGTGACAGGACGGAAAACTGGTGGAATAAGGCTGTGTGCAGACCTCCGTGAACCAAACAAAGCTGTGATCACTGATTGCTACCCCTTACCACATGTGGATGAATTGTTTGCCAGCTTACAGGGTGCAAAAGTGTTTTCTACAATTGATCTTGCAAATGCATACTACCAGCTGCCCCTGCATGAAGATAACAGAGATTTGACAGCATTCATTACACATGATGGACTCTTCAGATTCTGTAGAGTACCTTATGGACTGGCCTCTGCCCCCTCAGCTTTTCAGAAAATGATGGCTGAAATCCTTAAAGACCTCCCAGGTGTCCAAAACTACCTGGATGACCTTATTGTCTACAGTAAAAGTGCAGCTGAGCATGACCAAAACCTTAGCACTGTCCTGCAGAAGCTCAAAGATGCTGGACTTGTGCTTAACGAAAACAAATGCCATTTTAGGAAGACATCGCTACGCTTCCTAGGTCATGTTGTCACTGCTGATGGCATTCTTCCTGATGAGGAGCATATTGATGCTGTTTTGAGAGCCCCTCCCCCATCTGATGCTGTTGCTCTGAGATCCTTCCTGGGCTTGGTGTCATGGTACTCCAAGTTCTTGCCAAACTTTGCAACTGTTGTAGCCCCTATGCGTGCCTGTGCTAACGACAAGAACACCCTCACATGGACTTTAGATGCACAAGCGAGCTTTGAAGAAGTAAAAAAACTCCTGGTGAATAGTCCTGCACTGGCACTGTTTGACCCTGCCTTGCGTGTCGTGATCTCTACTGATGCAAGTGACTATGGGCTTGGTGCTGTATTTGCTCAAGTGCAACCTGATGGCACAGAAAAACCTGTGGCGTTTGCTTCCCGCACACTGTCTGCAACAGAACAAAAGTACTCAACTGTTGAAAAAGAAGCTTATGCTTGTGTGTGGGCTGCAGAGAAATGGAGAACATATTTGTGGGGCCGACGTTTTACTCTGCGGACAGACCACCAAGCTCTGACAACACTGCTGAGCACCAAAGGGATTAATAGGGCTGGAATGCGCATCGCCCGCTGGTCTGCCCGCCTCCTGTGTTTTGACTATGATGTTATTTACCGCCCAGGTTCTCAGAACTATACAGCTGACTGTCTCTCTCGCCTGCCCCTGCCTGTTTCTTCCCATCCTACATCGGATGCAGATCATGAAATGGTAGCCCAAGTTTCTGCTGCCATGTCCTCTCTTCCAGTTGCGGACTTTGACTCTGCCTGTTCAACTTGCCCTGAACTGGTTGCTTTGCGTTCACAAATACAAAGCGGCTGGCCTACCTCAATCAAAGCACTTGATGTCACGCTTGCGCCTTACTACAAAATCCGTAATGAACTTTCAACCCTAAGTGATTATGTTCTCAGAGGCTCAAGGCTCATTGCACCACTTTCAGTGAGACCTAAACTCATTGCGCTGGCACATGAAAGTCACCAAGGGATTGTGCGCACAAAACAAAGACTACGAGATCTCTACTGGTGGCCAAAAATGGACTCACAAGTTCAGTCTGCCATAACCTCATGCCTCCTTTGCCAGTCCAATGACAAAACTGCACATACTAATCCTGCTCCTCTCCAACCCGTCCCACTGCCTGATGGACCGTGGAAAAAACTTGGTCTTGACATTGTTGGGCCTTTTGATACTGCAATACCTGCTTGTAGGTATGTCATAACATTGACTGACTACTACTCCAAATGGCCTGAGCTTGCCTTTTCACCTTCTGCTACTACTGATGATGTCATTCAGTTCCTCTCATCTGTCTTTAGTCGTCATGGCAACCCAGAGAACATCGTAACTGACAATGGTACACAGTTCACCTCTGTAATGTTCACCTCATTCCTCCAGAATAGAGGCATCTCCCACAGCAGAACATCTGTCTACTACCCAGCTGCAAACGGAGCAATCGAACGGTTTCATCGTGCCCTCCGCACCTGTATCCAGACAGCAATCCAGCAGTCAAAACCATGGAAGGCGACTGTGCTGGATTGGCTTCAAGTTTACCGTGCAACACAGCTTGCAACTACTTCCCTCTCTCCCTATGAACTCCTGTATGGCACGAAGATGCGTACTAAACTGGATGTCCTCCCTTTGCCTCCTGCTGTGTCTCCACTGGATGACGTTGCACGTCACTCAGTTCAGAAATATCAGTTGAAAATGCAACGTTACACTGATGGTAGGCGTCACGCACGGAAACCTTCTTTTCTACCAGGAGAGAGCGTGAGGATAAGGAAACCCCACCATGTTCCCAAAGGACATCCCAGATTTACCCCTCCTGTAACAGTAACAAAAGCCAAAGGCTCGAATGCCTTCTTGCTGAGTAATGGAAAGATTTGGAATGCCACTCATCTAGCACGTTGTCACCCTGTGACTGAAAAGAACGCTGACACTGCTAGGTTGCACCACACCCAGACTGGCTCACCTACTGCCAGGAGACTGCCACGCGTCAAGTACAAGCCTCGTTGGCACAAAGACTATATTGTACCATAATAGGTTGCTTGAAAAGGACATTAGAGAAATGTCATTACTTGTTCTATTTTGGGTTCAAGAAGAACTGATTTCCTGCCACCAATGCACTAAGAAAAAAATTGTAATGGAAAAACTGGAATAATTTCTTTTCATTTTACAATTTCAGGCTTATTTAGCTTTTCTAGTTGTAGTATTCTGATGTTATAACTATTGCAACATTTAAGTTCACCAGTGTATGTTTGGTTTGCTAAACAGTGAATTACTTTATTTCTGTACTACGCTATTTGGTGAACTCTTTTTATAAAGAGAGAGGAGATGTTGTGTTCTGTAATGTTTATATCATATTGCACCACTAGAGGGTGGTGTCGCAAAATAAGAGTAAAGCGGAGTCGGTAAAGGTTTGAGAGATAGAATACAATTAGATGGCTAGCTGATAACTGTTGTGTGTCACTGCTACCTCTTCGATGTTAGTCTGTGCTGAATTCATTAAAGAGCACTGTTCTTCGTGAGGATTGGTTTATTACCGGCCACTATTACAATGCGACTTGACTAATTATAGTATCTTATCATAAGCATCTACCGACAGACACGCTAGTTAAACAGAAGAATGAAGCCAGCCCTTGTGACTTAGAGAAGATGTGGCAAGTTTTTAAATGAGATTAACTCCACATACTCAACTCTGCTGCTCTGTGTAGTTCAGCAGTTTTGTTAATGTAATTTTTCCTGTCTTTTCTTTTCTTTCAGTTCCAGTAAGATAGCGGTGGGGGAACTCCAGACAAGATTAAAGACCTGGCAAATAACAATCTCTGTCTCCAGCTCCGGAGATTTCCTCCGCCTGTATACTCCCACGAGAGCACTGGGATCAGTTGCTCTTGGTGGGACCTAGTAGGTTACGGCTAAAGACCAGGGGTCCTCTGGAACAATCTCCCCCAAGCTATTCGCACGTCCCGTTTCCATCCCGCTGCAAACACGCTGCTATTAATGTTTACATTTAAACAGCTGTTAAAAAAAAACGTGCTCTAAAAAATTGTGAGTCACAGCATTTGTCAGACTGCCAGCAGTTTTTTTTTAAATTTTAAATTTTATTTTTAGCTACTCACCTTCTAATGCCACAGTCTCAAAAGTCAGAAGAAGAAGAAGAAGAAGAAGAAGGATGTGAGACATTTCTGTTGAATAACTCACAACTGACCCTCCTGAAGCTGCTGGAAACTCGATTTGTGTAAATCTGGTGTCGTGCCAAAAGCAGTCTGAGGCAAGGGGCAGTCTGCTGCGTTCAGGGACACACCCACCTGAACTACATCAGCCGTCACAGCGTGCTTTCAACCCTGAAGCTGCACTCAATGTTTCTCTCTCCTGTTTTTGTTGTTTTTGTAGGAGAAAGCGCAAAGTGCGCATGGGAAAGTGCCTCGAGCCCACATTCATGACACCCTAAAATGATCCTTATTTAGGTTTTGTATTGTTTAATTGTTGTTTTTTATTTATTATTCCACTGTAGATGCTGTAGAAATAATATCTCCTTTCCGTCTGTGTATTTTTGTAAATATCTTGTGTAATGACAATGAACCTTATTGAATCTTCAGTGTGAATCAGTAACCAGCATCAACATTTAGACAACAAAGTTAACTTAGCATGGTTCAATCAGAGCTCACTGGCTGCCCTCTAGTGTTCGCCAGCGGTCACTGCAGGTTTAATTCTTACTCGGACGGAAGTGACGGACAAGGTAAGCGACTCATGTTGACGCCGGAGATTTTGGTGGAAAATTAAAGCGAATGGTAGTTTAGAATTGAACAAATTCCTTTAAGCTTCAGTATTACTAGGGGAGGGTCTGTGCTGACGGACGTGGGTTACTGACCTGGTAGCCTGGCTGCCCCTGGGTGGGTCCGGGATGGGCGTGAGGTTCTGGGGGCGCTCCGTCTCTGGGCTGGGACCTGGACCGGGCCTCGGGGGCTTGGGTCCTGGTTGGTGTGTTGCCGGGGTTGTGGGCGGGTGGGTGCATGGGGGCCCAGCCCTGGAGCAGGGTGCCGCCGGTGCGTCGAGCCACCTAGGGGGCTCTTCAACTGGTGGGGGAGATTGTCACATCTTGCAGGAGCTTTCCTCTCCTCAGGAGCTCCCTCTGCAGGAGGGGGAGATACAGGAGAGGTGGAGGAAGATCTCAGCCTGGGTGTTTATTGTCTTATGTAGTCTGGAAGATGAGTGGATGGTGGGGTGGGTGCAGTTTTCTCTGTGGTGGGGTTGGGTGGACTGTCCCGGGCTCTGTGGGGCCGGGCGGCGCTGCTGCACTGGGCCCCGGTCTGGATGGGCCTGGGCCCCCTTTCCCTGGCGGGTCGCGGAGTATGGGGGTGCCTACTGGGGTCAGCGGGGAGCTGGCCCCAGGGAGGGGTCACTTGCCCCTCCCTTCCTTCCCTCCCCATCTCCAGCTGCCTCCCTCTTCCCGCTCCACCACAACCACCCACACATGCAGGGCCTTGGAGTAGGGGTATGTCACCAGGGTGCAGAGGAGGCTACCCCCCCCCCCCTCTGTCCCCTTCTGGCTGCCTCTGCCTCAATTTTATCCCACAACTTAGACATTCACATTACTCACACTCTCATTACACATACATATAGGATCTTGGGGGTGGGCACGATACACGGAGTCCAAAGTACCATCAGGGTGTACACCCCACCCCTGGCATCGTTGCCCACCTCTCAATTTTAAATACACGTAGACATTGAGGGCTAGCAGGAGGGACCATGCGCTTACCTGCTGCTCTCTGGCAGGTAGCTCCAAGCCCTCCTGGGTTTTAAATGCACCTTAGAACACACATGCATCAACATTACAATGAGCGGGTGGAGGGAGGTTTGGAGTCTTCTCTCACCCCCATTCTCTGCGACCTGCTGGAGCAGGGGGGCTAGGACTAGGAGGAGGAGTTGGCCGTCCGACTGCGGTCTGGAGTGTGGAGCCTTCCTGCTGCTGCGGAGTCGGGGCGGTCTGCCTCCCCCCACCGCAGGGAAAAGGGAAACACCACCTGGGTCTGGGTGCAGTTCCCCCCTCCAGGGGCGGGGACACCTAGACCCGGTTTGTAGAGTACGCTTGGGGAGTGTGATCGTGTGTACAACGTCTCTTTATGTCTGTCTCCACGTTGGTTGAGTGTGGAGTAAGTGCATATGAGAGCATGAGGGCGGGAATGGATGTTTGTGTCTGTGTGTGCCTGTATGTCTGTGTCTATATGTCAGGTTGGGTGTCAGGCGCCACCTCTCTGGGGACATCTCAGGCCCTCCAAGGTTTGGAGGCCTATCTCCCCCTACCACCACTTCCCCTGCCAGTGGCGGACTCCCTCAGACATCGGTGCGTTGGTGGTTCTTTGTGTCCGGGGATGGGCGTCCAGGTACACACCGGCTCACTCCTTGGCGGCCGCTTATCGGGGCCTGGAGCCTGGGGCTCGCTCGGGCCACTTCGGAGGTGGGGTGCCCCCGGCCTCTCGGCCTGGGGCTCGGTCACTCAGGCGCAGCTGGCTGCCGGCGGAGCTCACGGGCGCGTCACTGCAACTCCCCCTGGCTTCTGCTCCGCGGCTGCTGAGTGAGCCCTCATCTGGGACTCTCCTCAGCTCTTTCCGGGACAGTGGCGCGGCTGCCCCTCTGTTGGTCTTCCTTGGTCTCTTGTGTTCTGGGGGCCTCTGGATGTCTGGAGTTTTGATCTCCTCCACACCTGCTTCACGCCCTGGAGGACGGGGCTGTGGCCCCCCCACACCCTCTAGCAGATTATTACATGAAGGAACCTTTTAAAAAACAAAAAAACAAGCGCGTCCATGCTCACAGGTGTACACACGGGTGATCACACCCACAAACTACACCCTTTTTGGCTCCTACCTCAAAGCACACTGTGTTCTGTTGATCTTATGTGCTGCACAATAATGTTTAACATTTAGTATTTACTGTCATATTCCCATATATCATTGTGATGTTGTTTATTCTATTACTCTTGTTCTCTTCTGCTTGTTTTCTTTTTTCTTTCTCAGCAGGTGATCCAGGTGATTGATATATGCATTTTTTTTCTCTGCCCGTTCTGTTGGTTTTTGTTTGTTGCCCTTCTCCCCCGTCCCTCTTCTCAGCTGTTTCTCTTTCCTTCTTTCTTTCTCCCCTTCTTTCCCCCAGTCAAGTCTGTCCCGTATTCAGTAAGTGAAAATAAAATAAACAATAAAAGGTGAATCAAATGGACCATTACGGCAAGGCTGGGATGGTCAGTTTGGTAAAGTAAATCCGTTGGGCATCTTTCTTTGCCTTTAGACAACAATTCTGATGGCAAAAGAGCCAAACGGGACAGGCCAAAAAAAAAAAAAAAAAAAAAAAAAAGCTTCAGTATTACCAAATACACTTATCAATTGTCTTATAACTAACAACATTTGTCTAAATCATCTCCAACACCGGGGAGAACAACGGAGAGAGTTTAGAGGCTCTCCAAGATTATATTGATCAGTGTTTCCAGGATCTCGTGATGAAGAAGGCCCAGAGTGCAGCTTCCCTGGCCAAATCTGAGACGCCGTCGTCGAAAAGACTTCGCCCGGCAGATTCCCCCTGCACAACATCGCCAGCCAGCAAAGATATTGTCGACATACTGGAGTCAATCGACCAACGATTGTCCAGTTTCGATGCAAGGCTGTCCTTGGTGGAGATTCTTCACCGGGAATTTAAATGCTTGCGAGAATCCCTGGAGTTCAGCCAGCAGCAGGTGGAAACGCTTGCTGCTGAAAATGCCATGCTAAGGGAGTCGGTGAAATGTCTCACAGACAATGTTACTCAGCTAAATATAGAAAATAAAAAAATAAAAGAAACAGTTATTGATTTACAAGCTCGTAGCATGCGTGATAATCTGGTATTTTCTGGTATTCCAGAAGCCGCTGGAGAGGACGCGGAGACCACGGTAAAAAGCTTCATCAAAACCCACCTGAAGCTGCCGGAGGACACGGTGAAGAACATCGCCTTTGATAGGGTGCATCGCCTCGGCCCCATGCGGGCTGCGGCCGGCAGACCACGTCCTATCGTGGCCAAATTCGGCCACTTCAAACAAAAGGAACATGTGAAAAGCCGCGGCAGGGAATTAAAAGCAACAGACTTCAGCGTGAACGACCAGTTCCCCAAAGAGATCCTGGAACGACGCAGGGTCCTCTTCCCAATCCGACGCGGCTTCATCCAGAAGGGCTCCCGCGCTGTCATCGCTGTGGACCGGCTGTACGTGGACAGACAGCTCCACCGCGACCCCAACATCACTCCGTGGCTGTATTAACTTCACACCAGATAAGAATCCGCTACACCCTTTCCCCATCCACTCACACTAACTTGCTTTAAAATCTGTTTAACTTACCGGTATCAAATCGCATCTTAAGTGTGATATGATCGCAGAATTAACACCAATGGTTCACTCTCCGTCAGTGGTTTGATTGGAATGTTTCTGGGTTTTTTTTTTCCTTCTCATTTTTTTTCTCTCTTTCTCTCCCTCTTGTTTTTATGTTTCTTTCTTTATTTCTTTCACTGCTTCGATCACCTGCTTCCACACTCATCCACAAACAACATCCTTTATTTCGACACATACGCACCACACGATCACGCACAGTCAAGCGCTGAACGGCAGCACATTTACATCAGTCAGACAGTGCACACAGTCGTTTAGGATACACACACTTAAGCCAAGCCTACTCATATTAGTAAATATCCAAACATATAGTCAGACTCAGGGAGCATCTCGCCACACATTTTTTCTCTCTCTCCTTCTCTTTATTTATGAACAAGTGACGTATTCTCTCCACCTGACTAAGCGACGCACACAGCATACATCCCTAGTTATACACAAACATCTATGGGTGCACTGAGGTTCATTACATGGAATGTAAATGGAGCTGGCTCCAGAGAAAAGAGGTTAAAAATATTTAACCAACTCAAAAAACTACAGGCAGATGTCCTTTTACAAGAGACCCACAGACCTCTTAGAGGTTCGAATGAACTTAAAACACCTGAGTTTCCTAATGTGTTCTCAGCTTGTTATAATTCTAGACAAAGAGGAGTAGCAATTTTAATACATAAAAATATTAATTTCACAGTACTCGATACAGTTATAGATCCAGAGGGCAGATTCTTAATCATTAAACTAGCTATACTTGATAAAAAGCTATGTATTGTAAGTGTATATGGTCCAAATGTTGATGATCCCTCATTCTTTCACGGTTTTTTCAGTGCACTCTCTGAACACTTAGATGGCACACTTGTTCTTGGAGGCGACCTCAACCTTGGACTAAATGAAGACATGGATAGGCTCAATACAGCAGGAACTCAGCGTAATTGGCAGTCCACAAATATAATCAAACAGTATATGAGCGACTTTGGTCTTTGCGATGCATGGCGCTCCCTTCACCTCACCAGTAAGGAATATACTTTTTTTCTCACATGTCCATCACTCCTACTCTCGTCTGGATTATTTTTTGGTCAGCAGCTCACTGCTGAACGACATTTCAGACACTGAGATTCACCCTATAGCTGTCAGCGATCATGCTCCTGTATCTTTAACACTAATGCACAAGAATAATACTACGCCAAGTAAAAACTGGAGATTTAATACATCACTGCTTAAAGATGAAGACTTTATTAAATATTTTAAAAAAGAGTGGACTTCATATTTAGACTATAATGACACTCCCGGAACATCAGCTTCTGTTCTATGGGAAGCAGGGAAAGCTGTGATGAGAGGTAAAATAATTTCTTTCTCATCACATAAAAAGAAAGAAGAAAACAAAAATATTCAGGAATTAGAAAAAAAACATCAAATCACTAGAAGAAGCCTACGCGTCCCACCAAGATCAGGAAACATTGAGCAAAATATGCAAAACAAAACTAGAATTAAATGAAATAATTGATAAAAAAAACAAAATTCTTAGTACAAAGACTACGCCTACAAAATTATGAACATGGTAATAAATCCGGTCAATTTCTAGCAAACCAGCTAAAAATAAATAAAGAAAAAACAACTATATGTGCTGTTCAAGATTCATCTGGGAACACAATATATGAACCGATACAAATAAACAACATTTTCAGGGATTTCTATAAAACGTTGTATTCACCACAAATAAACCCATCTGAAAAGGAAATTGATCAGTTTTTGGACAACATAACTCTTCCAAAATTATTAGACATTCAAGCAATGGCACTGGATTCACCACTGACACCAGGTGAACTCCAGGAAGCCCTGATAAGTATGCCCAATAATAAGACTCCAGGTCCAGACGGCTTTCCTGCAGAATTCTACAAAGAATTCTGGTCGATTCTAGCACCAGTTTTCTACAGAACGTTGTTGGAAATTAAAGAAAAGGGCAGACTTCCATCAAATATGAATTCTGCCAACATTAATCTCCTGCTAAAACCAGGCAAAGACCCTGTATATCCCTCAAGCTATCGTCCAATATCCCTTATAAATTTAGACCTTAAAATAATCTGCAAAGCTCTCTCAAAGAGACTGGAGAAAATAACCCCCCTCTTAATTCATCCTGACCAAACTGGTTTCATAAAAGGCAGGCACTCATCAACAAATACACGTAGATTACTTAATTTGATAGAGTACTCATATAGTAAAAACCTAGAAACTACAATATTCTCTTTAGATGCAGAAAAAGCATTTGACAGAGTTAACTGGAAATTTCTATTTGCAACTTTACACAAATTTTGTTTTGGATCCTCTTTCATAAACTGGTTAAAAATATTATATAATTCCCCAACAGCTTGTGTCAGAACAAATGACCAGACATCCTCCAGCTTCTGTCTCCTGAGGGGCACCAGGCAGGGATTGCCACTCCCTTCCTAGTGTTGCAA